>NC_041386.1:628546538-628569299 GCF_002162155.2 Triticum dicoccoides
TAGTCCAACATGAAAAAGGGGGGAGTCCTACTCCCGGTGGGAGTAGGACTCCTCCTGGCGTGCCCCTTGCCTGGCCGCACCTCCTCCCCCTTGCTCCTTTATATACGGGGGCAGGGGGCACCCCAGAGACAACAATTGATCATTGATCTCTTAGCCGTGTGCGGTGCCCCCTTCCACCATAATCCTCGATAATATTGTAGCGGTGCTTAGGCGAAGCCCTGCGACGGTAGAACATCAAGATCGTCACCATGCCGTCGTGCTGACGGAACTCTTCCCCGACATTCTGCTGGATCGGAGTCCGGGGATCGTCATCGAGCTGAACGTGTGCTAGAACTCGAAGGTGCCGTAGTTTCGGTGCTTGATCGGTCGGGCCGTGAAGACGTACGACTACATCAACCGCGTTGTAGCTTCCGCTTTTGGTCTACGAGGGTACGTAGACAACACTCTCCTCTCTTGTTGCTATGCATCACCATGATCTTGCGTGTGTGTAGGAAATTTTTTGAAATTACTACGTTCCCCAACACCTTTGCCACTATCATTTTGAGCCCATTGATTTAATAAGTGTGAATGCTCGCAATCCTCAACCAGATCCTAGAATTCATCCTTCCGGCTCAGACGCCATTTTAAACATGAGTTGGATCTCGACCAACCAAATTGCCATTGATTGTACCCCTAAGGCTATTCAACTTGTCCATCCTTAATCAGAGTGTTTGCTTCTGATCCCTTGATTTAGACATCATAATTCCTTTGCATTTGAGCTTTGAGTTAGTTAGTTGTTTCTATAATATGATCTCCTTGCATTCTTTCTTCCTCTGGTTGAGTACCAATGCTCACATCAGATCCCTTGTGGACCACTAGATCCTTTGTTGGATGTTATCCGACAGCGTCCTTCATATTCTATAAGCTTGTGATCTTTTCCTCGGATACATAATGCCTTTGGTAAATTGTATCCTCTGCTTTCTCAAGCATGCTCTACTATCGAGCTTGTGTTATTTATTCCTGAAAATTGTGGTATATGCTCCTAAGATGCCCCGATGGGTTGAACCTATGCCTTCCCCAAACTGTATGAACCAGAAAGTTTTCTTGGGTCATACTTATCTGGTATTGCACCAGGTAAAAACTTTCAACAACTAATGTCATTTTCGAAATATGAGAGGTGAATGAAAGGTTATGCGTTGAACAAGTGGGAGTCGACCTTGAACCCCGTGTTCATGCCCATGGAAATGATGTATACCTTATCATGGAAGCTTCTCTTAAAATAATTATCCCCTTGTTATAAGTTCATCTTGTATCCGTGGACATGGTTCTGACCATGTTTCTCCTTGATTCCATTTCTCGTGCAAGTTTGAGCACTTGTCTTCTGCAGAGCATTACCCTAGTCCAACCTCTACTTGATCTGTCGTCGAGTATTACACCCCTGGTATCTCGAGATTATCATGGAACTGCATAACCTCTTATGAGTTCTTCATCAAGTGCTACCTTCTCACTGATTCCAATTTTTCATGGGCTCTGAGTTACTAAACAATCAAAGACACCGATAACTGACTCAAGTCCGCACTGCGATTAAACAACTCTGGGTAACCTTCATTACTTACGAGTCTGAACTCGATCACGTCATTCCTAGCCTGCTTGGCTATATCCTTGTCGTGCCAATTTTAACTTTGCTACATGGTCCTTCTTCCCGGAGCACAATTTTCGATGATGAGCTAAGCTTACGTCGATTTTCCTCATCATATCATCTCGCCTTGGACAACAATCTTGATATCGAGTTTGTGTCGTATAAGTGGTTCCAATTATGTTTCGCTGCATCAGTCATGTTGCTTGATGCATTCTTTGTTTGATTGCTTCTTCGTGGAGCCTCTCGACAAAATTTGTCATGATCATTATCAACATGTTAACTCCTTCCTGGATATCAATTGAATTCATAATGAGAAATAACCCCTTGCCCTTGATGATTTGTTTTATCATCGATCATTTTATTGCCTTCCATTCAACACAAAATTGTTCGTGTTTTGTGTTATACCTTGAGTTCCCTGCTAGCCAGCATTTGTTCTTCTTTACCCTTAAGTATTATCATCTTTTATGACAAGCATGTCGTGAGAGTTTCACCACCTCTTAAGAATTCTTGATACAAGTGATACTTCTTGCCATATCCGTTCATTCCTTGGTCCCTGTGTTATTTCTAACCGGTAAACCGACAATCGAACTACGATGTGCGACTTCAAAACTTCTAGCAACCCTATTGCTTCGAAGTTAATGGTCGATATTTCATTCTTAGACATTGGTTATCGAATCACCATTCTAGCTTTGATCATGCTACCTAAGCCCATATTTCAGGTACACCTTGCAATCAATGTTTAATTGTGTATGTTTTCCTCAAGCATACATCATTATATCATTTGGTCTGACAAGTGTTACCTCCTTGTTCAGATAATTGTGGAAATCCATCTTTTGTTAATCTTGATGAAATGTCGTTGAGTCCATCAGCCACCTCCTCATCTTCTCCTTGGTTTAATGATGAACTCTTGTTAGGAACTTGCTTCCATAGTTCATTTCCCGAGAATCTTACAATTGAAGGAAATATGCCCTAGAGGCAATAATAAAGTTATTATTTATTTCCTTATATCATGATAAATGTTTATTATTCATGCTAGAATTGTATTAACCGGAAACATAATACTTGTGTGAATACATAGACAAACAAAGTGTCACTAGTATGCCTCTACTTGACTAGCTCGTTAATCAAAGATGGTTATGCTTCCTAACCATGGACAAAGAGTTGTTATTTGATTAACGGGATCACATCATTAGTTGAATGATCTGATTGACATGACCCATTCCATTAGCTTAGCACCTGATCGTTTATTATGTTGCTATTGCTTTCTTCATGACTTATACATGTTCCTATGACTATGAGATTATGCAACTCCCGTTTTGTCGGAGGAACACTTTGTGTACTACCAAACGTCACAACGTAACTGGGTGATTATAAAGGAGCTCTACAGGTGTCTCCAAAGGTACATGTTGGGTTGGCGTATTTCGAGATTAGGATTTGTCACTCCGATTGTCGGAGAGGTATCTCTAGGCCCTCTCGGTAATGCACATCACTTAAGCCTTGCAAGCATTGCAACTAATGAGTTAGTTGCAGGATGATGTATTACAGAACAAGTAAAGAGACTTGCCGATAACGAGATTGAACTAGGTATTGGAATACCGACGATCGAATCTCGGGCAAGTAACATACCGATGACAAAGAGAACAACGTATGTTGTTATGCGGTCTGATCGATAAAGATCTTCGTAGAATATGTAGGAGCCAATATGGGCATCCAGGTCCCGCTATTGGTTATTGACTGGAGACATGTCTCGGTCATGTCTACATTGTTCTTGAACCCATAGGGTCCGCACGCGTAAGGTTACGATGACAGTTATATTATGATTTTATGCATTTTGATGTACCGAAGGTTGTTCGGAGTCCCGGATGTGATCACGGACATGACGAGGAGTCTCGAAATGGTCGAGACATAAAGATTGATATATTGGAAGCCTATGTTTGGATATCGGAAGTGTTCCGGGTGAAATCGGGATTTTACCGGAGTACCGGGAGGTTACCGGAACCCCTCGGGAACTAAATGGGTCATGATGGGCCTTAGTGGAAAAGAGAAGAGGCAGCCCTACATGGGCCGCGCGCCCCTCCCCTCCCTTGGTCCGAATTAGACAAGGAGAGGGGGCCGGCCCCTCTCTCTCTTTTCCCCCCTCCACAAGTCCTATTCCAACTAGGATTGGGGGGGGGGGCAATCCTACTCCCAGAGGGAGTAGGACTCTCCTGGCGCGCCCTATGTGGCCGGCCAGCCTCCCCCCTTTGGTCCTTTATATACTGAGGCAGAGGCACCCTAGAGACACACAAGTTGATCCACGTGATCTTTTCCTTAGCCGTGTGCGGCGCCCCCAGCCACCATAGTCCTCGATAATATTGTAGCAGAGTTTATGCGAAGCCCTGCTGCTGTAGTACATCAAGATCGTCACCACGCCGTCATGCTGACGGAACTCTTCCCCGACACTTTGCTGGATCGGAGTCCGGGGATCGTCATCGAGCTGAACGTGTGCTAGAACTCGGAGGTGCCGTAGTTTTGGTGCTTGATCGGTCGGATCATGAAGACGTACGACTACATCAACCAAACGCTTCCGTTGTCGATCTACTAGGTACGTAGATCACACTCCCCCCCTCGTTGCTATGCATCACCATGATCTTGCGTGTGCGTAGGAAAAGTTTTGAAATTACTACGAAACCCTTCAGTGGTATCAGAGCCTAGGTTTTATATGTTGATGTTGTATGCACGAGTAGAACACAAGTGAGTTGTGGGCGATATAAGTCATACTGCCTACCAGCATGTCATACTTTGGTTCGGCGGTATTATTGGATGAAGCGGCCCAGACCGACATTACGTGTACGCTTACGCGAGACCGGTTCTCCCGACGTGCTTTGCACAGAGGTGGCTTGTGGGTGACAGTTTCTCCAACTTTAGTTGAACCAAGTGTGGCTACGCCCGGTCCTTGCCAAGGTTAAAACGGAGTCAACTTGACAAACTATCGTTGTGGTTTTGATGCGTAGGTGAGATTGGTTCTTACTTAAGCCCATAGCAGCCACGTAAAACTTGCAACAACAAAGTAGAGGACGTCTAACTTGTTTTTGCAGGGCATGTTGTGATGTGATATGGTCAAGACATGATGCTGAATTTTATTAGATGATCATGTTTTGTAACCGAGTTATCGGCAACTAGCAGGAGCCATATGGTTGTCGCTTTATTGTATGCAATGAAATCGCGATGTAATGCTTTACTTTATCACTAAACGGTAGCGATAGTCGTGGAAGCACAAGCTTGGTGAGTCGACAACGATGCTACGATGGAGATCAAGGTGCCACGCCGGTGACGATGGTGATCACGACGGTGCGTCGAAGATGGAGATCACAAGCACAAGATGATGATGGCCATATCATATCACTTATATTGATTGCATGTGATGTTTATCTTTTATGCATCTTATCTTGCTTTGATTGACGGTAGCATTATAAGATGATCTCTCACTAATTATCAAGAAGTGTTCTCCCTGAGTATGCACCGTTGTGAAAGTTCTTCGTGCTGAGACACCACGTGATGATCGGGTGTGATAGGTTCTACATTCAAATACAACGGGTGCAAAACAGTTGCACACGCGGAATACTCAGGTTATACTTGACGAGCCAAGCATATACAGATATGGCCTCGGAACACAGAGACCGAAAGGTCGAGCGTGAATCATATAGTAGATATGATCAACATAATGATGTTCACCAATGAAACTACTCCATCTCACGTGATGATCGGACATGGTTTAGTTGATTTGGATCACGTGATCACTTAGAGGATTAGAGGGATGTCTATCTAAGTGGGAGTTCTGAAGTAATATGATTAAATTGAACTTAAATTTATCATGAACTTAGTCCTGGTAGTATTTTGCAAATCATGTTGTAGATCAATAGCTCGCGTTGTTGCTTCCTTGTGTTTTTTGATATGTTCCTAGAGAAAATTGTGTTGAAAGATGTTAGTAGCAAAGATGCGGATTGGATCCGTAATCTGAGGTTTATCCTCATTGTTGCACAGAAGAATTACGTCCTTGATGCACTGCTAGGTGACGGACCTATTGCAGGAGCAGATGCAGACGTTATGAACATTTGGCTAGCTCAATATGATGACTACTTGATAGTTTAGTGCACCATGCTTAAATGACTTAGAATCGGGACTTCAAAGACATTTTGAACGTCATGGAGCATATGAGATGTTCCAGGAGTTGAAGTTAATATTTCAAGCAAATACCCGAGTTGAGAGATATGAAGTCTCCAACAAGTTCTATAGCCAAAAGATGGAGGAGAATCGCTCAACTAGTGAGCATGCACTCAGATTGTCTGAGTACTACAATCACTTGAATCAAGTGGGAGTTAATCTTCCAGATAAGATAGTGATTGACAGAATTCTCTAGTCACCATCACCAAGTTAGTAGAACTTCGTGATGAACTATGATATGCAAGGGATAACGGAAACGATTCCCAAGCTCTTCGTAATGAGGAAATTGATGAAGGTAGAAATCGAGAAAAACATCAAGTGTTGATGGTAGACAAGACCACTAGTTTCAAGAAAAGGGCAGAGGGAAGAAGGGGAACTTCAAAAAGAACAGCAAGCAAGTTGCTGCTCAAAGTGAAGAAGCCCGAGTCTGATCCTAAGCCTAAGACTAAGTGCTTCTACTGCAAAAGGGACTGGTCACTGGAAGCGGAACTACCCCAAGTAATTGGCAGATAAGAAGGATGGCAAAGTGAACATAAGTATATTTGATATACATGTTATTGATGTGTACTTTACTAGTGTTTATAGCAACCCCTCAGTATTTGATACTAGTTCAGTTGCTAAGATTAGTAACTCGAAACGGGAGTTGCAGAATAAACAGAGACTAGTTAAGGGTAAAGTGATGATGTGTGTTGTAAGTGGTTCCAAGATTGATATGATCATCATGGCACACTCCCTATACTTTCGGGATTAGTGTTGAACCTGAATAAGTGTTATTTGGTGTTTGCGTTAAGCATGAATATGATTTGATCATGTTTATTGTAATACGGTTATTCATTTAAGTAAAAGAATAAATTGTTGTTTTGTTTACATGAATAAAACCTTACATGGTTACACACCCAATGAAAATAGTTCGTTGGATCTCGATCATAGTGATACACATAATCATAATATTGAAACCAAAAGATGCAAAGTTAATAATGATAGTGCAACTTATTTGTGGCACTGCCGTTTAGGTCATATTGGTGTAAAGCGCATGAAGAAACTCCATGCTGATGGGATTTTGGAATCACTTGATGCTTGTGAACCATGCCTCATGGGCAAGATGACTAAGACTCCGTTCTCCGGAGCGAACAACTGACCTATTGGAAATAATACATACTGATGTATGCGGTCCGATGAAGTTAAGGCTCACGGCAAGTATCGTTATTTTCTGAACTTCACAGATGATTTGAGCAGATATGGGTATATCTACTTGATGAAACATAAGTCTGAAACATTTGAAAAGTTCAAAGAATTTCAGAGTGAAGTGGAAAATCATCGTGACAAGAAAATAAAGTTTCTATGATCTGATCGCGGAGACAAATATTTGAGTTACGAGTTTGGTCTTCAATTAAAACAATGTGGAATAGTTTCACAAACTCATGCCACATGGAACACCACAACATAATGGTGTGTCCGAACGTCATAACCGTACTTTATTGGATATGGTGAAATCTATGATGTCTCTTACCCATCTACCACTATCATTTTGGGGTTATGCATTAGAGACAGCTGCATTCACGTTAAATAGGGCACCATCTAAATCCGTTGAGACGACACCATATGAACTATGGTTTGGCAAGAAACCTAAGCTGTCGTTTCTTAAAGTTTGGTACTGCGATGCTTATGTGAAAAAAGTTTCAACATGATAAGCTCGAACCCAAATCGGAGAAGTAAATCTTCATAGGATATCCAAAGGAAACTATTGGATACACCTTCTATCACAGATCCGAAGGCAAGACTTTTGTTGCTAAATTCGGAGTTTTTCTAGAGAAGGAGTTTCTCTCGAAAGAAGTGAGTGGGAGGAAAGTAGAACTTGATGAGGTAACTATACCTGCTCCCTTATTGGAAAGTAGTTCATCACAGAAATCTGTTCCTGTGACTACTACACCAATTAGTGAGGAAGCTAATGATGATGATCATGTAACTTCAGATCAAGTTACTACCAAATCTCGTAGGTAAACCAGAGTGAGATCCGCACCAGAGTGGTACGGTAATCCTGTTCTAGAAGTCATGTTACTAGACCATGACGAACTTGCGAACTATGAGGAAGCGATGATGAGCCCAGATTCCGCGAAATGGTTTGAGGCCATGAAATCTGAGATATGATCCATGTATGAGAACAAAGTATGGACTTTGATGGATTTGCCCGATGATCGGCAAGCCATAGAAAATAAATGGATCTTCAAGAGGAAGATGGACGCTGATAGTAGTGTCACTATCTACAAAGCTAGAATTGTCGCAAAAGGTTTTCGACAAGTTCAAGGTGTTGACTACGATGAGATTTTCTCACTCGTATCTATGCTTAAGTCTGTCCGAATCATGTTAGCAATTGCCTCATTTTATGAAATCTGGCAAATGGATAAACAAAAGTGCATTCCTTAATGGATTTACTAAAGAAGAGTTGTATACGATGCAACTAGAAGGTTTTGTCGATCCTAAAGGTGTTAACTAAATAAGCAAGCTCCAGCGATCCATCTATGGACTGGTGCAAGAATCTCGGAGTTGGAATATACGCTTTGATAAGTTGATCAAAGCATATAGTTTTATACAGACTTGCGGTGAAGCCTGTATTTACAAGAAAGTGAGTGGGAGCACTACATCATTTCTGATAAGTATATGTGTATGACATATTGTTGATCGGAAATAATGTAGAATTATTCGGCAAAGCATAAAGGAGTGTTTGAAAGGGGTTTTTCAAAGAAAGACCTCGGTAAAGCTGCTTACATATTGAGTATCAAGATCTATAGAGATAGATCAAGACGCTTGATAAGTTTTTCAATGAGTACATACCTTGACAAGATTTTGAAGTAGTTCAAAATGGAACAGTCAAAGAAAAAGTTTCTTGCCTGTGTTACAAAGGTGTGAAGTTGAGTAAGACTCAAAGCCCGACCACGGCAGAAGATAGAAAGAGAATGAAACTCATTCCCTATGCCTCAGTCATAGGTTCTATAAAGTATGCCATGCTGTGTACCAGATCTATTGCATACCCTACACTTTGTTAAGCAAGGGAATACAATAGTGATCTAAGAGTAGATCACTGGACAGCGGTCAAAATTATCCTTAGTGGAATAAGGAAATATTTCTCAATTATGGAGGTGACAAAAAAGGTTCGTCGTAAAAAGTTACGTCGATGCAAGTTTTGACACAGATCCGGATGACTCTAAGTCTCGATCTAGATACATATTGAAAGTGGGAGCAATAAGCTAGAGTAGCTCCGTGCAGAGCATTGTTGACATAGAAATTCGCAAAATACTTACGGATCTGAATGTGACAGACCCGTTGACTAAAATTATCTCACAAGCAAAACATGAACACACCTTAGTACTCTTTGGGTGTTAATCACATAGCGATGAGAACTAGATTACTGAATCTAGTAAACCCTTTGGGTGTTGATCACATATCGATGTGAACTATGGGTGTTAATCACATGGTGATGTGAACTATTGCTGTTAAATCACATGGCGATGTGAACTCGATTATTGACTCTAGTGCAAGTGGGAGACTGAAGGAAATATGCCCTAGAGGCAATAATAAAGTTATTATTTATTTCCTTATATCATGATAAATGTTTATTATTCATGCTAGAATTGTATTAACCGGAAACATAATACTTGTGTGAATACATAGACAAACAAAGTGTCACTAGTATGCCTCTACTTGACTAGCTCGTTAATCAAAGATGGTTATGTTTCCTAACCACAGACAAAGAGTTGTTATTTGATTAACGGGGTCACATCATTAGTTGAATGATCTGATTGACATGACCCATTCCATTAGCTTAGCACCCGATCGTTTAGTATGTTGCTATTGCTTTCTTCGTGACTTATACATGTTCCTATGACTATGAGATTATGCAACTCCTGTTTGCCGGAGGAACACTTTGTGTGCTACCAAACGTCACAACGTAACTGGGTGATTATAAAGGAGCTCTACAGGTGTCTCCAAAGATACATGTTGGGTTGGCGTATTTCGAGATTAGGATTTGTCACTCCGATTGTCGGAGAGGTATCTCTGGGCCCTCTCGGTAATGCACATCACTTAAGCCTTGCAAGCATTGCAACTAATGAGTTAGTTGCGGGATGATGTATTACAGAACGAGTAAAGAGACTTGCTGATAACGAGATTGAACTAGGTATTGGAATACCGACGATCGAATCTCGGGCAAGTAACATACCGATGACAAAGGGAACAACGTATGTTGTTATGCGGTCTGACCGATAAAGATCTTCGTAGAATATGTAGGAGCCAATATGGGCATCCAGGTCCCGCTATTGGTTATTGACTGGAGACATGTCTCGGTCATGTCTACATTGTTCTCGAACCCGTAGGGTCCGCACGCTTAAGGTTACGATGACAGTTATATTATGATTTTATGCATTTTGATGTACCGAAGGTTGTTCGGAGTCCCAGATGTGATCACGGATATGACGAGGAGTCTCGAAATGGTCGAGACATAAAGATTGATATATTGGAAGCCTATGTTTGGATATCGGAAGTGTTCCGGGTGAAATCGGGATTTTACCGGAGTACCGGGAGGTTACCGGAACCCCCCGGGAACTAAATGGGCCATGATGGGCCTTAGTGGAAAAGAGAAGAGGCAGCCCTACATGGGCCGCGTGCCCCTCCCCTCCCTTGGTCCGAATTGGACAAGGAGAGGGGGCCGGCCCCTCTCTCTCTTTTCCCCCCTCCACAAGTCCTATTCCAACTAGGATTGTGGGGGAAATCCTACTCCCAGAGGGAGTAGGACTCTCCTGGCGCGCCCTATGTGGCCGGCCAGCCTCCCCCCTTTGGTCCTTTATATACTGAGGCAGAGGCACCCTAGAGACACACAAGTTGATCCACGTGATCTTTTCCTTAGCCGTGTGCGGCGCCCCCAGCCACCATAGTCCTCGATAATATTGTAGCAGAGTTTATGCGAAGCCCTGCTGCTGTAGTACATCAAGATCGTCACCACGCCGTCGTGCTGACGGAACTCTTCCCCGACACTTTGCTGGATCGGAGTCCGGGGATCGTCATCGAGCTGAACGTGTGCTAGAACTCGGAGGTGCCGTAGTTTCGGTGCTTGATCGGTCAGATCGTGAAGACGTACGACTACATCAACCAAACGCTTCCGTTGTCGATCTACTAGGTACGTAGATCACACTCCCCCCCTCGTTGCTATGCATCACCATGATCTTGCGTGTGCGTAGGAAATTTTTTGAAATTACTACGAAACCCTTCAACAATGTCATCTCATCAATTTGTGTTGCACTTCTTCTTCTCAGGCATCCTGAGTCTGAGGTATCCTAACACCAATCAGATCTGAATCTCGGTCATATATGATGGTTGGAACATATTTCGAAAGACGTGTAACATTGGTCTTTAACCCAATAAGGTGATGTCATTCTAACACACCTGCCCATAGGGCCAATTGTTATAGTTTCCTTTTAGCAAGGTTAGCCATTCTTCCAGGAGAAAATTGTAAGACTTATTCTATAAGTCGTTCCTGATGAATCCTTCGTGTATCCAAGGTCTGACCTTTGCTTGAAGACCTTGTCAATGCCATCTCTAAGCATGTCTGTGGTACTCCAATTTTCAACAAGAGCATTTGAAGCCCAATGTTAAATGTTTCTTGCTCAATTGTCCAAACACCGTTGTATGGGTAATGTCATGAAATTTCTCTCCCCTTACCTAAAGGGTTTTCTATGTTATATCCTATCACGGATATCATGATCTGCTTGTCCTTGAAAAGGATATACCCCTGGAATATGTGTTCAAACACATTTTCCTTTCCATTGTTCTGTTTAATCTGATAGTCACATTTTCATTTCCATTGTTTTGTTTAACCTTTCTTGTGATCTATATATGGTCTAAGCAATAATATTCTCCTGCTTATGTAAACACCTTGGTGTACACTTTTGACAGTAAGACCCTGTTGCTTTTGTTGATAGCATTCCGGTAACCACCGATGGACGAGAACCTTGCCTATTGGTCCGCCTCGTTCAACGAGCAGGAAAATGGTTCTCTTCGTCCCTCTCCCTTGGTACCAATGGTTGTTTCCGACATAATCGATAGTCTATCCTCTGACATGCCTTCTTTACATGATCTTGCAAGACGTCATCCCCCTTCCTACTTTTAACCCACATGGTGGGCCCATAACCCACAGTTCCACAGGATCGAAACCTGACTCTCTTGTACCCCCTGTACCCAAAGTTATTCCTCGCGCTTGACTTCATATGTAATTCATGTTGGGGAACGTTGCAGAAAACAAAAATTTTCCTATGGTTTCACCAAGGTCCATCTAGGAGTTCATCTAGCAACGAGTGATCGGATTGCATCTACATACCTTTGTAGATCACGCGCGGAAGCGTTCAAAGAACGGGGATGAGGAAGGCGTACTCGACGTGATCCAAATCACCGGAGATCCTAGCGCCGAACGGACGGCACCTCCGCGTTCAACACACGTACGGTCAGCGTAACGTCTCCTTATTCTTGATCCAGCAAGGGGGAAGGAGAGGTTGAGGAAGATGGCTCCAACAGCAGCACGACAGCGTGGTGGTGGTGGAGCTGCAGTACTCCGGCAGGGATTCGCCAAGCACTATGGAGGAGGAGGAGGTGTTGGAGAGGGAGAGGGAGGCACCAAAGGCAAGAGGTAAGAAGTCCTCCATCTCCCCCACTATATATAGGAGGGCCAAGGGGGGCGCCGGCCCTAGGAGATCTAATCTCCTAGGGGGGTGCAGCCAAGGGGAGGAATCCCTCCTCCCCAAGGCACCTAGGAGGTGCCTTCCCCTCCTAGGACTCTTCCTCCCTTGAAACCCTAGGCGCATGGGCCTCTTGGGGCTGGTGCCCTTGGCCCATGTAGGCCAAGGAGCACCCCCTACAGCCCATGTGGCCCCCCGGGACAGGTGTCCCCACCCGGTGGACCCCCGGGACCCCTCCGGTGGTCCCGGTACAATACCGGTGACCCCGAAACTTGTCCTGATGCCCGAAATAGCACTTCCTATATATAATTCTTTACCTCCGGACCATTTCGGAACTCCTCGTGACGTCTGGGATCTCATCCGGGACTCCGAACAACATTTGGGTTACTGCATATACATATCCCTACAACCCTAGCGTCACCGAACCTTAAGTGTGTAGACCCTACGGGTTCGGGAGACATGTAGACATGATCGAGACGAATCTCCGGTCAATAACCAACAGCGGGATCTGGATACCCATGTTGGCTCCCACATGTTCCTCGATGATCTCATCGGATGAACCATGATGTCGAGGATTCAAGCAACCCCGTATACAATTCCCTTTGTCAATTGGTATGTTACTTGCCCGAGATTCGATCGTCGGTATCCCAATACCTCATTCAATCTCGTTACCGGCAAGTCACTTTACTCGTACCGTAACGCATGATCCGGTGACCAGACACTTGGTCACTTTGAGCTCATTATGATGATGCATTACTGAGTGGGCCCAGTGATACCTCTCCGTCATACGGAGTGACAAATCCCAGTCTTGATCCATGTCAACCCAACAGACACTTTCGGAGACACCCGTAGTATACCTTTATAGTCACCCAGTTACGTTGTGACGTTTGGTACACCCAAAGCACTCCTACGGTATCCGGGAGTTACATGATCTCATGGTCTAAGGAAAGGATACTTGACATTAGAAAACTCTAGCAAACGAACTATACGATCTTATGCTATGTTTAGGATTGGGTCTTGTCCATCACATCATTCTCCTAATGATGTGATCTCGTTATCAATGACATCCAATGTCCATAGTCAGGAAACCATGACTATCTGTTGATCAACGAGCTAGTCAACTAGAGGCTTACTAGGGACATGGTGTCTATTATTCACACATGTATTACGATTTCCGGATAACACAATTATAGCATGAATAAAGACAATTATCATGAACAAGGAAATATAATAATAATGCTTTTATTATTGCCTCTAGGGCATATTTCCAACAGTCTCCCACTTGCACTAGACTCAATAATCTAGTTACATTGTGATGAATCGAACACCCATGGAATGCTGGTGTTGATCATGTTTTGCTCTAGGGAGAGGTTTAGTCAACGGATCTGCTACATTCAGGTCCGTGTGTACTTTACAAATATCTATGTCTCCATCTTGAACATTTTCACGAATGGAGTTGAAGCGACGCTTGATGTGCCTTGTCTTCTTGTGAAACCTTGGCTCCTTGGCAAGAGCAATAGCTCCAGTGTTGTCACAGAAGAGCTTGATCGGCCCCGACGCATTGGGTATGACTCCTAGGTCGGTGATGAACTCCTTCGCCCAAATTGCTTCATGTGCTACCTCCGAGGCTGCCATGTACTCCGCTTCACATGTAGATTCCGCCACGACGCTCTACTTGCAACTGCACCAGCTTACTGCCCCACCATTCAAAATATACACGTATCCGGTTTGTGACTTTGAGTCATCCAGATCTGTGTCGAAGCTAGTGTCGACGTAACCCTTTACGACGAGCTCTTCATCACCTCCATAAAGGAGAAACATTTCCTTAGTCCTTTTCAGGTACTTCAGGATATTCTTGACCGCTGTCCAGTGTTCCTTGCCGGGATTACTTTGGTAACTTCCTACCAAACTTACGGCAAGGTTTACATCAGGTCTGGTACACAGCATGGCATACATAATAGACCCTATGGCCGAGGCATAGGGGATGACAACCATCTCTTCTATATCTTCTGCCGTGGTCGGACATTGAGCTGAGCTCAATTTCACACCTTGTAATACAGGCAAGAACCCCTTCTTAGACTGATCCATATTGAACTTCTTCAATATCTTATCAAGGTATGTGCTTTGTGAAAGACCTATGAGGCGTCTTGATCTATCTCTGTAGATCTTGATGCCTAATATATAAGCAGCTTCTCCAAGGTCCTTCATTGAAAAACTCTTATTCAAGTAGGCCTTTATGCTGTCTAAGAGTTCTATATCATTTCCCATCAAAAGTATGTCATCTACATATAATATGAGAAATGCTACAGAGCTCCCACTCACTTTCTTGTAAACACAGGCTTCTCCATAAGTCTGTGTAAACCCAAACGCTTTGATCATCTCATCGAAGCGAATGTTCCAACTCCAAGATGCTTGCACCAGCCCATAAATCGAGCGTTGGAGCTTGCACACCTTGTCAGCATTCTTAGGATTGACAAAACCTTCCGGCTGCATCATATACAATTCTTCCTTAAGGAAACCATTAAGGAATGCTGTTTTGACGTCCATTTGCCATATTTCATAATCATAGAATTCGGCAATCGCTAACATGATTCGGACGGACTTTAGCTTCGCTACCGGTGAGAAAGTCTCATCGTAGTCAACCCCTTGAACTTGTCGATAACCCTTAGCGACAAGCCGAGCTTTATAGATGGTCACATTACCATCCGCGTCTGTCTTCTTCTTAAAGATCCATTTATTTTCTATGGCTCGCCGCTCTACGGGCAAGTCAGTCAAAGTCCATACTTCGTTTTCATACATGGATCCTATCTCGGATTTCATGGCTTCCAGCCATTTGTCGGAATCCGGGCCCGCCATCGCTTCTTCATAGTTCGAAGGTTCACCATTGTCTAACAACATGATTTCCAAGACAGGGTTGCCGTACCACTCTGGTGCGGAACATGTCCTTGTGGACCTTCGAATTTCAGTACGAGCTAGATCAGAAGGATCTTGATCATCGTCATTATCTTCCTCTCTTGTCGGTGCAGGCACCTCAGGAACATTTTCTTGAGTTGCGCCATTTTCCGGTTCAAGAGGTATTACTTCATCAAGTTCTACTTTCCTCCCACTTACTTCTTTCGAGAGAAACTCTTTCTCTAGAAAGGACCCATTCTTGGCAACAATGATCTTGCCTTCGGATCTGAGGTAGAAGGTATACCCAATAGTTTCTTTAGGGTATCCTATGAAGACGCATTTTTCCGACTTGGGTTCGAGCTTTTCAGGTTGAAGTTTCCTGACATAAGCATCGCATCCCCAAACCTTTAGAAACGACAGCTTAGGTTTCTTCCCAAACCATAATTCAAACGGTGTCGTCTCAACGGATTTCGACGGAGCCCTATTTAAAGTGAATGTGGCAGTCTCTAAAGCATACCCCCAAAAGGATAGCGGTAAATCGGCAAGAGACATTATAGATCGCACCATATCTAATAGAGTGCGATTACGACGTTCGGACACACCATTACGCTGAGGTGTTCCAGGCGGCGTGAGCTGTGAAACTATTCCACATTTTCTTAAGTGTGTGCCAAACTCATGACTCAAGTATTCTCCTCCATGATCTGATCGCAGGAACTTGATTTTCCTGTCACGTTGATTCTCAACCTCACTCTGAAATTCCTTGAACTTTTCAAAGGTTTCAGACTTGTGTTTCATTAAGTAGACATAGCCATATCTACTCAAGTCATTAGTAAGGGTGAGAACATAACGATAGCCACCGCGAGCCTCAACACTCATTGGACCGCACACATCAGTATGTATGATTTCCAATAAGTTGGTTGCTCGCTCCATTGTTCCTGAGAATGGAGTCTTGGTCATTTTACCCATGAGGCATGGTTCGCATGTGTCAAATGATTCATAATCAAGAGACTCTAAAAGTCCATCAGCATGGAGCTTCTTCATGCGTTTGACACCTATGTGACCAAGGCGGCAGTGCCACAAGTATGTGGGACTATCATTATCAATCTTACATCTTTTGGTACTCACACTATGAACATGTGTAGCATTACGCTCGAGATTCATTAAGAATAAACCATTCACCATCGAAGCATGACCATAAAACATATCTCTCATATAAATAGAACAACCATTATTCTCAGATTTAAATGAGTAGCCATCTCGTATTAAACGAGATCCTGATACAATGTTCATGCTCAAACTTGGCACTAAATAACAATTATTGAGGTTCAAAACTAACCCCGTAGGTAAATGTAGAGGTAGCATGCCGACGGCGATCACATCGACCTTGGAACTATTCCCGACGCGCATCGTCACCTCGTCCTTCGCCAGTCTCCGCTTATTCCGCAGCTCCTGCATTGAGTTACAAATGTGAGCAACTACACCGGTATCAAATACCCAGGAGCTACTACGAGTACTGGTAAGGTACACATCAATTACATGTATATCACATATACCTTTCATTTTGCCGGCCTTCTTGTCCGCTAAGTATTTGGGGCAGTTCCGCTTCCAGTGACCACTCTCCTTGCAATAAAAGCACTCAGTCTCGGGCTTGGGTCCATTCTTTGGCTTCTTTCCGGCAGCTTGCTTGCCGGGCGCGGCAACTCCCTTGCCGTCCTTCTTGAAGGCTTTCTTACCCTTGCCCTTCTTGAACTTAGTGGTTTTATTCACCATCAACACTTGATGTTCCCTTTTGACTTCTACCTCTGCTGATTTCAGCATTGCAAATACTTCAGGAATGGTCTTTTCCATCCCCTGCATATTGAAGTTCATCACAAAGCTCTTGTAGCTCGATGGAAATGACTGAAGGATTCTGTCAATGACCGCGTCATCCGGGAGATTAACTCCCGGCTGAGTCAAGCGGTTATGCAACCCAGACATAGTGAGTATGTGCTCACTGACAGAACTGTTTTCCTCCATCTTACAGCTGAAGAACTTGTCGGAGACTTCATATCTCTCGACCCGGGCATGAGCTTGGAAAACCATTTTCAGCTCTTCGAACATCTCATATGCTCCGTGTCTCTCAAAACGCTTTTGGAGCCCCGGCTCTAAGCTGTAAAGCATGCCGCACTGAACGAGGGAGTTGTCATCGGTACATGCCTGCCAAGCGTTCATAACGTCTTGTTCTGCAGGGAGAACAGGTGCGTCACCTAGCGGTGCTTCTAGGACATAATCTTTCTTGGCAGCTATGAGGATTATCCTCAGGTTCCGGACCCAGTCCGTGTAGTTGCTGCCATAGTCTTTCAGCTTGGTTTTCTCTAGGAACGCGTTAAAGTTGAGGACTACGTTGGCCATTTGATTTACAAGACATATTGTAAAATATTTAGACTAAGTTCATGATAATTAAGTTCATCTAATCAAATTATACAATGAACTCCCACTTAGATAGACATCCCTCTTCTAGTCATCTAAGTATAACATGATCCGAGTTAGCTAGGCCGTGACCGATCATCACGTGAGACGGACTAGTCAACGTCGGTGAACATCTTCATGTTGATCGTATCTTCTATATGACTCATGCTCGACCTTTCGGTCTTCTGTGTTCCGAGGCCATGTCTGTACACATGCTAGGCTCGTCAAGTCAACCTAAGTGTTTGCATGTGTAAATCTGTCTTACACCCGTTATATGTGAACGTTAGAATCTATCACACCCGATCATCACGTGGTGCTTCGAAACAACGAACTGTCGCAACGGTGCACAGTTAGGGGGAACACTTTCTTGAAATTATTATGAGGGATCATCTTATTTACTACCATCGTTCTAAGTAAACAAGATGCAAAACATGATAAACATCACATGTAATCAAATAATAATAGTGACATGATATGGCCAATATCACATAGCTCCTTTGATCTCCATCTTGGGGCTACATGATCACCTTGTCACCGGCATGACACCATGATCTCCATCGTCATGATCTCCATCATCGTGTCTCCATGAAGTTGCTCGCCAACTATTACTTCTACTACTATGGCTAACGCGTTTAGCAATAAAGTAAAGTAATTTACATGGCGTTTCTCAATGACACGCAGGTCATACAAAAAATAAAGACAACTCCTATGGCTCCTGCCGGTTGTCATACTCATCGACATGCAAGTCGTGATTCCTATTACAATAGCATGAACATCTCATACATCACATATATATCATTCATCATTCATCACAACTTTGGCCATATCATATCACAAAGCACTTGCTGCAAAAACAAGTTAGACGTCCTCTAATTTTTGTTGCATGTTTTACGTGGCTGAAATAGGATTCTAGCAAGAACGTTTTCTTTACCTACGTGAAAGCCACAACGTGATTTGTCAACTTCTATTTACCCTTCATAAGGGCCCTTTTCATCGAATCCGCTCCAACTAAAGTGGGAGAGACAGACATCCGCCAGCCACCTTATGCAACTAGTGCATGTCAGTTGGTGGAACCGGTCTCACGTAAGCGTACGTGTAAGGTTGGTCCGGGCCGCTTCATCCCACAATACCGTTGAAGCAAGATAAGACTAGTAGCGGCAAGAAAGTTGACAACATCTACGCCCACAACAAATTGTGTTCTACTCGCGCAAGAAGAACTACGCATAGACCTAGCTCATGATGCCACTGTTGGGGAACGTTGCAGAAAACAAAAAATTTCCTACGGTTTCACCAAGATCCATCTAGGAGTTCATCTAGCAACGAGTGATCGGATTGCATCTACATACCTTTGTAGATCACGCGCGGAAGCGTTCAAAGAACGGGGATGAGGAATGCGTACTCGACGTGATCCAAATCACCGGAGATCCTAGCGCCGAACGGACGGCACCTCCGCGTTCAACACACGTACGGTCAGTGTAACGTCTCCTTCTTCTTGATCCAGCAAGGGGGAAGGAGAGGTTGAGGAAGATGGCTCCAACAGCAGCACGGCGGCGTGGTTGTCGTGGAGCTGCAGTACTCCGGCAGGGCTTCACCAAGCACTATGGAGGAGGAGGAGGTGTTGGAGAGGGAGAGGAAGGCACCAAAGGCAAGAGGTAAGAAGTCCTCCATCTCCCCCACTATATATAGGAGGGCCAAGGGGGGGCGCTGGCCCTAGGAGATCTAATCTCCTAGGGGGGTGCGGCCAAGGGGAGGAATCCCTCCTCCCCAAGGCACCTAGGAGGTGCCTTCCCCTCCTAGGACTCTTCCTCCCTTGAAACCCTAGGCGCATGGGCCTCTTGGGGCTAGTTCCCTTGGCCCATGTAGGCCAAGGCGCACCCCCTACAGCCCATGTGGCCCCCCGGTACAGGTGGCCCCACCCGGTGGACCCCCGGGACCCCTCCGGTGGTCCCGATACAATACCGGTGACCCCGAAACTTGTCTCGATGCCCGAAATAGCACTTCCTATATATGATTCTTTACCTCCGGACCATTCCGGAACTCCTCGTTACATCCGGGATCTCATCCGGGACTCCGAACAACATTCGGGTTACTGCATATACATATCACTACAACCCTAGCGTCACCGAACCTTAAGTGTGTAGACCCTACGGGTTCGGGAGACATGTAGACATGACCGAGACGAATCTCCGGTCAATAACCAACAGCTGGATCTGGATACCCATGTTGGATCCCACATGTTCCTCGATGATCTCATCGGATGAACCACGATGTCGAGGATTCAAGCAACCCCGTATACAATTCCCTTTGTCAATCGGTATGTTACTTGCCCGAGATTCGATCGTCGGTATCCCAATACCTTGTTCAATCTCGTTACCGGCAAGTCACTTTACTCGTACCGTAATGCATGATCCCGTGACCAGACACTTGGTCACTTTGAGCTCATTATGATGATGCATTACCGAGTGGGCCCAGTGATACCTCTCCGTCATACGGAGTGACAAATCCCAGTCTTGATCCATGTCAACCCAATAGACACTTTCGGAGATACCCGTAGTATACCTTTATAGTCACCCAGTTACGTTGTGACGTTTGGTACACCCAAAGCACTCCTATGGTATCCGGGAGTTACACGATCTCATGGTCTAAGGAAAGGATACTTGACATTGGAAAACTCTAGCAAACGAACTATACGATCTTATGCTATGTTTAGGATTGGGTCTTGTCCATCACATCATTCTCCTAATGATGTGATCTCGTTATCAATGACATCCAATGTCCATAGTCAGGAAACCATGACTATATGTTGATCAACGAGCTAGTCAACTAGAGGCTTACTAGGGACATGTTGGTGTCTATTATTCACACATGTATTACGATTTCCGGATAACACAATTATAGCATGAATAAAGACAATTATCATGAACAAGGAAATATAATAATAATTCTTTTATTATTGCCTCTAGGGCATATTTCCAACAATTCACTACCAGAAAAAACTGGGGTTGCCGACGGCCAAATCTATGCCGACGGCCCCCGTCGGCATCTATGGACCTATGCCGACGGCCAAGGATAGGCCGTAGGCGTAGAATAGCCGTCGGCATACATCCATCTATGCCGACGGGGCCGTCGGCATAGACGAGGCCGTCGGGACCGCCAGAGCTACGCCTACGGGGCCCGTCGGCATAGGACAGGCCGTCGGCATAGCCCGGGCCCACCTGCCCGGTCAGCGCTGACCAATTGACGGCGTTGATCCTACGCCGACGGGCGGTAACGGCGGCCGTCGGCATATCTATGGCAGAGGTATGACTACGGCATAGCCGTCGGCATAGGCCCCTCTGCCATGTCAACGATCCGTGTGCCACGCCACGTCATCGATCCGTGTGTGCACAGATAGGCCATCGGCATATGTTTACTTTACTTAATTTTTTATTTTTACTTTGGTTATCTGTGGCAGAGGTATGCCTACGGCACAGCCGTCGGCATAGGCCCCTTCACCACGTCATCGATCCGTGTGCCACGCCACGTCATCGATTCGTAGGACAACCTCCGTCATCAATCCATGTATTTTACTTTATTTTTTTTATTTTTACTTTGTTTTGTTATTTTTACTTTATTTTAGTTTTTGCTTTTGCAAAAGATAATTATGCCTTATCTAAAAAAACATACCCGATGGTATATCGATTGCCCCCCGTTACGAACGTCGCTATCGCCGTGTCACGGAGGGGGGAAACGGTCGACACGAAAGGAATTCTGGTTGGTGGGGGGATTCGGGGTGTAGCTATGTCACTAAAACATCGCACGGGTCCCGATGCATATGTGAAAGTGTTCATGCATGCCTAGACGCCCGTCTTGGGGCTTCGGGGTGTGCCCCCCTCACGGATGGCACTGCCGCCGGCACCTGGAGGGGGGAAACAGACGCGTGGGGTCTACACGGAGGGGATCTTGCTGTGGGTCTGGCCTGGATGTTGCTCCAAAGTGTTCCTATGGGCTGACCTAACACAACCGGGTGGGGAGGTCCACCGGTCAAAGCCCGTCCGTGCAAAGTCAAAGGGCTAGATCCTGTGGTCAAACGCTATAGGGTTAGGCGGGACAGGGGCACTAGGGGGTAGCAACGCCACCGGAGCGTCGCACTGGGCCCTCATACATGCGGGATGGTGTGGTGGCATGTCCGAAGAGGCGGGACGCGTCTCCGGTGCATGCCCCCCCTCACGGACGGCGATGACACGGTAGTAGACGTTCTGCGGTAACGATCAAGAGTTTTTTTGCACGATGTGGGCACATGTGCTATAGGAACAATGGTATTTTTTCATAATTTTTGGTGATGGAGAAGTATCCGAAAAATTCCCTCTACGCGGATTGCCCTTCGCACGTCTACGGCTGTGGCCGGCGGCCTTCGGGGGCTAGCATGCCACCAAATCTTGCGTAGGCGGCCTCTCACAAGTCTGGAAGTGTTGTGGCGGTTGCAAACGCCCGGCACGCATGTCCGGGGTGTGCCCCCCCTCACGGACGGCGCCGCCGCCGGCACATGGAGGGGGGAAATGGACGCGTCGGGTCTACACGGAGGGGATCTTGCTGTGGGTCTGGCCTGGATGTTGCTCCAAAGTGTTCCTATGGGCTGACCTAACACAACCGGGTGGGGAGGTCCACTGGTCAAAGCCCGTCCGTGCAAATTCAAAGGGCTAGATCCCGTGGTCAAACGCTACAGGGTTAGGCGGGACGGGGGCACTGGGGGGTAGCAATGCCACCGGAGCGTCGCACCGGGCCCTCATACATGCGGGATGGTGTGGTGGCATGTCCGAAGAGGCGGGACGCGTCTCCGAGGCGTGGCCCCCCCTCACGGACGGCGATGACACGGTAGTAGATGTTCTGCAGTAACGT
>NC_041386.1:628569309-628571283 GCF_002162155.2 Triticum dicoccoides
AGCCATAGACGCGTGAAGGGTAATCCGCGTAGAGGGAATTTTTCGGATACTTTTCCATCACCAAAAATTATGAAAAAATAACATCGTTCCTATAGCACATGGGCCCACGTCGTGCAAAAAAACTCATGATTTTATCGTGCTCCGAGTATTTAGTAATATTGACGCCGCATCGTTACCGCAGAATGTGTACTACCGTGTCATCGCCGTCCGTGAGGGGGGGCCACGCCCCGGAGACGCGTCCCGCCTCTTCGAACATGCCACCACTCCACCCCGCATGTATGAGGGCCTGGTGCGACGCTCCGGTGGCATTGCTACCCTCCAGTGCCCCGGTGCTGCCTAACCCTGTAACGTTTGACCACGGGATCTAGCCCTTTGACTTTGCATGGACAGGCTTTGACCAGTGGACCTCCCCACCCGGTTGTGTTAGGTCAGCCCATAGGAACACTTTGGAGCAACATCCGGGACAGACCCACAGCAAGATCCCCTCCGTGTAGACCCCACGCGTCCGTTTCCCCCCTCCAGGTGCCGGCGGCGGCGCCGTCCGTGAGGGGGGGCACACCCCGGACACGCGTGCCGGGCGTTTGTAACCACCACAACACTTCCAGACTTGTGAGAGGCCGCCTACGCAAGAGTTGGTGGCATGCTAGCCCCCGGAGGCCGCCGGCCACAGACGTAGACGCGTGAAGGGCAATCCGCGTAGAGGGAATTTTTCGGATACTTCTCCATCACCAAAAATTATGAAAAAATACCGTCGTTCCTATAGCACATGTGCCCACGTCGTGCAAAAAAACTCATGATTTTATCGCGCTCCGAGTATTTAGTAATATTGACGCCGCATCGTTACCGCAGAACGTCAACTACCGTGTCATCGCCGTCCATGAGGGGGGGCCACGCCCCGGAGACGCGTCCCGCCTCTTCGGACATGCCACCACACCACCCCGCATGTATGAGGGCCCGGTGCGACGCTCCTATGGCATTGCTACCCCCCCAGTGCCCCCGTCCCGCTTAACCCTGTAGCGTTTGACCACGGGATCTAGCCCTTTGACTTTCCACGGACGGGCTTTGACCAGTGGACCTCCCCACCCGGTTGTGTTAGGTCAGCCCATAGGAACACTTTGGAGCAACATCCGGGCCAGACCCACAGTAAGATCCCCTTCGTGTAGACCCCACGCGTCCGTTTCCCCCCTCCAGGTGCCGGCGGCGGCGCCGTCCGTGAGGGGGGGCACACTCCGAACATGCGTGCCGGGCATTTACAACCGCCACAACACTTCCAGACTTGTGAGAGGCCGCCTATGCAAGATTTGGCGGCATGCTAGCCCCCGGAGGCCGCCGGCCACACCCGTAGACGCGCGAAGGGCAATCCGCGTAGAGGCAATTTTTCGGATACTTCTCCATCACCAAAAATTATGAAAAAATACCATCGTTCCTATAGCACATGTGCCCACGTCGTGAAAAAAAAACTCATGATTTTATCGCGCTCCGAGTATTTAGTAATATTGACACCGCATTGTTACCGCAGAATGTCTACTACCGTGTCATCGCCGTCCGTGAGGGGGGGCCACGCCCCGGAGATGCGTCCCGCCTCTTCGGACATGCCACCACACCACCCCGCATGTATGAGGGCCTGGTGCGACGCTCCGGTGGCATTGCTACCCCCCAGTGCCCCCGTCCCGCCTAACCCTGTAACGTTTGACCATGGGATCTAGCCCTTTGACTTTGCATGGACGGGCTTTGACCAGTGGACCTCCCCACTCGGTTGTGTTAGGTCAGCCCATAGGAACACTTTGGAGCAACATCCGGGCCAGACCCACAGCAAGATCCCCTCCGTGTAGACCCCACGCGTCCGTTTCCCCCCTCCAGGTGCCGGCGGCGGCGCCGTCCGTGAGGGGGGGCACACCCCGGACATGCGTGCCGGGCGTTTGCAACCACCACAACACTTCCAGACTTGTGAGAGGCCGCCTACGCAAGAGTTGG
>NC_041386.1:628571293-628572738 GCF_002162155.2 Triticum dicoccoides
AGTGTCCCCGTCCCGCCTAACCCTGTAGCGTTTGACCACGGGATCTAGCCCTTTGACCTTGCACGGACGGGCTTTGACCAGTGGACCTCCCCACTCGGTTGTGTTAGGTCAGCCCATAGGAACACTTTGGAGCAACAACCGGGCCGGACCCACAGCAAGATCCCCTCCGTGTAGACCCGACGCGTCCGTTTCCCCCCTCCAGGTGTCGGCGGCGGCGCCGTCCGTGAGGGGGGGGCACACCCCGGACACACGTGCCGGGTGTTTGCAACCGCCACAACACTTCCAGACTTGTGACAGGCCGCCTACGCAAGATTTGGCGGCATGCTAGCCCTCGGAGGCCGCCGGCCACAGCCGTAGACACGCGAAGGGCAATCCGCGTAGAGGGAATTTTTCGGATACTTCTCCATCACCAAAAATTATGAAAAAATGCCATTGTTCCTATAGCACATGTGCCCACGTCGTGCAAAAAAACTCATGATTTTATCGCGCTCCGAGTATTTAGTAATATTGACACCGCATCGTTACCGCAGAACGTCTAATACCGTGTCATCGCCATCCGTGAGGAGGGCCATGCCCTGGAGACGCGTCCCGCCTCTTCGGACATGCCACCACACCACCCCGCATGTATGAGGGCCCGGTGCGACACTCCGGTGGCATTGCTACCCCCCAAGTGCCCCCGTCCCACCTAACCCTGTAGCGTTTGACCACGCGATCTAGCCCTTTGACTTTGCACGGACGGGCTTTGACCAGTGGACCTCCCCACCCGGTTGTGTTAGGTCAGCCCATAGGAACACTCTGGAGCAACATCCGGGCCAGACCCACAGCAAGATCCCCTCCGTGTAGACCCGACGCGTCCGTTTCCCCCCTCCAGGTGTCGGCGGCGGCACCGTCCGTGAGGGGGGGCACACCCCGGAGACGCGTGCCACCTCTTCGGACATGCCACCACACCACCCCTCATGTATGACGGCCCGGTGCGACGCTCTGGTGGCATTACTACTCCCCCACGGCCCATGTCCTGCCGTGTAGACCTCACGGGCGTGGCTGCCGCCGTGTCCCGGAGGGGGGAAACGGCCACGTCGGGCCGACACGGAGGGTATCTTTGGGTGGTTTGGGCCGGAATGGTGTTGGGGGGTGCAGCACATGCCGTAAAAAAAATAAAAAATAAAAAAATGCCGTAACAAAAAAATCAAAAAAAATGCAAAGTATCTAAGCCGACGGCTTAGCCGTCGGCATAGCAGCGCACATGTCCACGGATCGATGATGTGGCAAAGGGGCGGGCCTATGCCGACGGCCAAGCCGTCGGCATAGGGCCGACCTTATCCCCTTGCGGTTCGCCCCCACCACCCATTCGCCATCCATCTCCCCCTTCCTCCCCGACCCACACCCGCGTCGCCGCCCACCACCTCCGCCGCCCGCCCTGAGCACGCCACCGCCGGCCCCGAGCC
>NC_041386.1:628573581-628582814 GCF_002162155.2 Triticum dicoccoides
GCCACTTCGTCTGTGCCTGCCCCTCCGCCACCTGCTCTGGCCCATCGTCCGTGCCTACCCCTCCCCCCGAGCCGGCCCTCCCCCACGGTGAGCTCCCTCCCTCTCTGTAGATTTTTTTGATAATTTTGTTGTTGTTCATAGTTATGTAACTAGATGGATGGATGCATAGTTAGTTGATTGATGATTTGATGATAGTTACAAATGTGAGAAATGCAAGAAAAGCAATTTTTTTTAACAAGGGGCATGACGTTAGATGATAGATTTTTTGATGATAGTTGCAAATATATGATGATTGTTACATGATAGATGATGATGTTAATGATGATAGATGATGGTGTTGATGATAGGTAAATGTAGAGGCAGCGTGCCGACGGCGATCACATCGACCTTGGAACCATTCCCGACGCGCATCGTCACCTCGTCCTTTGCCAGTCTCCGCTTATTCCGCAGCTCCTGCTTTGAGTTACAAATGTGAGCAACTGCACCGGTATCAAATACCCAAGAGCTACTACGAGTACTTGTAAGGTACACATCAATTACATGTATATCACATATACCTTTTGTTTTGCCGGCCTTCTTGTCCGCTAAGTATTTGGGGCAGTTCCACTTCCAGTGACCACTTCCCTTGCAATAAAAGCACTCAGTCTCGGGCTTGGGTCCATTCTTTGGCTTCTTCCCGGCAGCTTTCTTGCCAGGCGCGGCAACTTCCTTGCCGTCCTTCTTGGAGTTCTTTTTACCCTTGCCCTTCTTGAACTTAGTGGTTTTATTTACCATCAACACTTGATGTTCCTTCTTGACTTCTACCTCTGCTGATTTCAGCATTGCAAATACCTCAGGAATGGTCTTTTGCATCCCCTGCATATTGAAGTTCATCACAAAGCTCTTGTAGCTTGGTGGAAGTGACTGGAGGATTCTGTCAATGGCCGCGTCATCCGAGAGATTAACTCCCAGCTGAGTCAAGCGGTTATGTAACCCAGACATAGTGAGTATGTGCTCACTGACAGAACTATTTTCCTCCATCTTACAGCTGAAGAACTTGTCGGAGACCTCATATCTCTCGATTCGGGCATGAGCTTGAGAAACCATTTTCAGCTCTTCGAACATCTCATATGCTCCATGTCTCTCAAAACGCTTTTGGAGCCCCGGCTCTAAGCTGTAAAGCATGCCGCACTGAACGAGGGAGTAGTCATCAGCACGTGTCTGCCAAGCGTTCATAACGTCTTGATTCTGTGGGACGGGTGGATCACCTAGCGGTGCTTGTAGGACATAATCTTTCTTGGCAGCTATGAGGATGATCCTCAGGTTCCGGACCCAGTCCGTATAGTTGCTGCCATCGTCTTTTAGCTTGTTTTATCTAGGAACGCGTTGAAGTTGAGGACAACGTTGGCCATTTGATCTATAAGACATATTGTAAAGTTTTTAGACTAAGTTCATGATAATTAAGTTCATCTAATCAAATTATTCAATGAACTCCCACTTAGATAGACATCCCTCTTCTAGTCATCTAAGTATAACATGATCTGAGTCAACTAGGCCATGTCCGATCATCACGTGAGACGGACTAGTCAACGTCGGTGAACATCTTCATGTTGATCGTATCTTCTATACGACTCATGCTCGACCTTTCGGTCTTCTGTGTTCCAAGGCCATGTCTATACACATGCTAGGCTCATCAAGTCAACCTAAGTGTTTGCATGTGTAAATCTGTCTTACACCCGTTGTATGTGAACGTTCGAATCTATCACACCCGATCATCACGTGGTACTTCGAAACAACGAACTGTCGCAACGGTGCACAATTAGGGGGAACACTTTCTTGAAATTATTATGAGGGATCATCTTATTTACTACCGTCGTTCTAAGTAAACAAGATGCTAAACATGATAAACATCACATGCAATCAAATAATAATAGTGACATGATATGGCCAATATCACATAGCTCCTTTGATCTCCATCTTGGGGCTCCATGATCATCTTGTCACCGGCTTGACACCATGATCTTCATCATCATGATCTCCATCATCGTGTCTCCATGAAGTTGCTCGCCAACTATTACTTCTACTACTATGGCTAACGCGTTTAGCAATAAAGTAAAATAATTTATATGGCGTTTCTCAATGACACGCAGGTCATACAAAAATAAAGACAACTCCTATGGCTCCTGCCGGTTGTCATACTCATCGACATGCAAGTCGTGATTCCTATTACAATAGCATGAACATCTCATACATCACATATATGTCATTCATCATTCATCACAACTTTGGCCATATCATATCACAAAGCACTTGCTGCAAAAACAAGTTAGACGTCCTCTAATTGTTGTTGCAAGTTTTACGTGGCTGCAATAGGGTTCTAGCAAGAACGTTTTCTTACCTACGTGAAAGCCACAACGTGATTTGTCAACTTCTATTTACCCTTCATAAGGACCCTTTTCATCGAATCCGCTCCAACTAAAGTAGGAGAGACAGACACCCGCCAGCCACCTTATGCAACTAGTGCATGTTAGTCGGTGGAACCAGTCTCACGTAAGCGTACGTGTAAGGTTGGTCTGGGCCGCTTCATCCCACAATACCGTTGAAGCAAGATAAGACTAGTAACGGCAAGAAAGTTGACAACATCTACGCCCACAACAATTGTGTTCTACTCGCGCAAGAAGAACTACGCATAGACCTAGCTCATGATGCCACTGTTGGGGAACGTTGCAGAAAACAAAAATTTTCCTACGGTTTCACCAAGATCCATCTATGAGTTCATCTAGCAACGAGTGATCGGATGCATCTACATACCTTCGTAGATCGTGAGCGGAAGCGTTCAAAGAACGGGGATGAGGTAGTCGAACACGACGTGATCCAAATCACCGGAGATCCTAGCACCGAACGGACGGCACCTCCGCGTTCAACACACGTACGGTCAGCGTAACGTCTCCTTCTTCTTGATCCAGCAAGAGGGAAGGAGAGGTTGAGGAAGATGGCTCCAGCAGCAGCACGACGGCGTGGTGGTGATGGAGCTGCAGTACTCCGTCAGGGCTTCGCCAAGCGCTATGGAGGAGGAGGAGGTGTTGGAGAGGGAGAAGGAGGCAACCAAAGGCATGGATGAAAAAGCCCTCCTTCCCCCACTATATATAGGAGGGCCAAGGGGGGGTGGCCCTAGGAGATCCAATCTCCTAGGGGGCGGCGGCCAAGGGAGGTTTCCCTCCCTCCCAAGGCACCTAGGGGTGCCTTCCACTTGTGGGACTCTTCCCCTTTGGAAACCCTAGGTGCATGGGCCCCTTGGGGCTGGTGCCCTTGGCCCATGTAAGCCAAGGCGCAACCCCTACAGCCCATGTGGCCCCCAGGGCAGGTGGACCCACCCGGTGGACCCCCGGGACCCTTCCGGTGGTCCCGGTACAATACCGGTGACCCCGAAACTTGTCCCGATGGCCGAAACAGCACTTCCTATATATAATTCTTTACCTCTGGACCATTCCAGAACTCCTCATGACGTCCGGGATCTCATCCGGGACTCCGAACAACATTCGGGTTACTGCATATACATATTCCTACAACCCTAGCGTTACCGAACCTTAAGTGTGTAGACCCTACGGGTTCGGGAGATATGTAGACATGACCGAGACGACTCTCCGGTCAATAACCAACAGCGGGATCTGGATACCCATGTTGGCTCCCACATACTCCACGATGATCTCATCGGATGAACCACGATGTCGAGGATTCAAGCAACCCCTGTATACAATTCCCTTTGTCAATCGATATGTTACTTGCCCGAGATTCGATCGTCGGTATCCCAATACCTCGTTCAATCTCGTTACCGGCAAGTCACTTTACTCGTACCGTAATGCATGATCCCGTGACCAGACACTTGGTCACTTTGAGCTCATTATGATGATGCATTACCGAGTGGGCCCAGTGATACATCTCCGTCATACGGAGTGACAAATCCCAGTCTTGATTCGTGTCAACCCAACAGACACTTTCGGAGGTACCCGTAGTCTACCTTTATAGTCACCCAGTTACGTTGTGACGTTTGGTATACCCAAAGCACTCCTACGGTATCCGGGAGTTACACGATCTCATGGTCTAAGGAAAAGATACTTTGACATTGGAAAAACTCTAGCAAACGAACTATACGATCTTTAAGCTATGTTTAGGATTGGGTCTTGTCCATCACATCATTCTCCTAATGATGTGATCTCGTTATCAATGACATCCAATGTCCATAGTCAGGAAACCATGACTATCTGTTGATCAACGAGCTAGTCAACTAGAGGCTTACTAGGGACATGTTGGTGTCTGTTATTCACACATGTATTACGATTTCCGGATAACACAATTATAGCATGAATAAAGACAATTATCATGAACAAGGAAATATAATAATAATGCTTTTATTATTGCCTCTAGGGCATATTTCCAACAGTCGCCACATGGTAAGCTACCAGACCCGAATGAAGACGATTACTACAACATTAACCCCATGACATACGAGGGAGTGTTCTATCAAGAGCAACCTGATGATGATGATGATGATGTGGTTAGAAACGATGACGCTAGACCATTGGGTGATGATGATGTGGACCCAAACATCGACGATGCACGGAATGATGGTGAGACCATTGTCAATGAAAGTGACATACTTATGCTAGAAAAGTTAAACGAAGACGCTGATGATGAGGAAGAGCCTCCACCTCCGTCGGACAACGAAGATGATATGATTGATAGTGATGATGAGACGGATCGAGAAAGAGGTTACAACAGTGATGATTCATATGGGTTCTAGCAGATGTACGTTTCAAGTATTTTTTTCTATAGTTTAGGAATATGCCTTTTTATGCATTTTTATTAATGTGTTTATTATCATGCCTTTTCCTTCATTTCATTAATTTACTAATTGCTTTTTCTCTTTTCAATGCAGGTTCGTGGAACATGGGCAAGGGGAAGGCCGACGGCGTGGGTTTCCTACGCAAGGTCGTCGGCCTGCCTAGTCGGAGTGGTCGAGCATGTAATCCTCCCCCTCGGCTACTTGACGATGACTCCTCACAGGGAGGTCGAGGGAGAGGTGCCCCTAGAGGAGGAGGGGGCGGGGGGAGAGCCTCTAGAGGACGAGGTGCTGGGGGGAGAGCCACTACAGGGGGTCACGGCCAGAAAGAGCACACCCTCACCGACTTAGGGGTGTTGTCTTCAAGGCCCTCCTCTAGCGAGGTACCCTACTGAGGAGCAGAAGTGGCTCATTGAGCCCACGGGAAAAGAGTAAGTGGTTCATTATTTTGCTTGTCACATGCTTATTCCGGTTGTTATTTATTTTGCTTGTCACATGTTAATAGTTCATTCTTTTGCAGCAACTGGATATATTCTAAAGGGGTCCGTATTCCCAACGGCCTCATCACCGTCTTGCTGAAGTTATACTGGCCGGGGTTGTACTGTCCGGATCCAGTCAGGCAGCCGGCTCGTCGGGTTTTGGCCACAAGCTGGGACCACTGGGAAGCGGCCCGCCACACGGACAATGAGACCCATGCCAAGGCCGTGATCACTACTTTCTGGGTGAGTTCTCTTCAGAAGAACAAGTCCATTCTAGTTTCATGAAAATGATTTAACTCATGGCTTCTTCCATTCTTGTTTCATGCATGATTGTAGAAATTCTATCGAGTTCTTCCGGAGCACAGGGCTAGAGCGGACCAGATCATGCTGCGCCAATGCAAGAAGAAGGCCCGCCAGATGCAGTACGAGGTGCGCTATGTGGCCATCTCCACATACTACCATGACTATCTTGGTGTGAAGATGACCAAGGAAGAAGCGCGGAGGATGGGCATTACCTTGGAGAGGCCCGAGTTCTTGGCGGTAAGTATAAAAGATTTTTCATTATGCTTTCATATATTATGCTTTCATTATGCTTTCATTACCTTGTGGTACATTATGCTTTATGCTTTATGCTTTATGCTTCTATAACACCAATTTGGACACACCTACATGCCATTATGCTTTTATTATGTAGGTGTGTTCAAATTGGTGTTATGGAAAAGACGAGTCCTGGGCGGCATTGGTGGATCTTTGGTGTGATGAGGCTGGAACCTGGGCGGCTATGAGAACCAAAAATAAAGCTAACCGAGGGACGGAGGGAGTACATGCTCAGGGAAACCGAAACCACTATCTCCACAAGGCAGTTAATGTATGACTAACCCCATTAAACATTCTTCTTCTTCTATTTACCATCACTTTCTTATGTATGACTAACCTCTGTTTGGTGGTGCAGGAGGAGAAACTGAAGCGGCCGCTCTCACACATGCAGGCGTGGGAGATCGCCCATACGCGGAAGGACCCCAAGCCTGGCGAGCCCAAGTACTACGGCAAGAAGACCACAGGGAGGAAGAAGGCCTACTCCGAAGCATATCTGAAGTTACATCCTGACACACCTGACCCCATTGCGGCGCCTCTGGACGACATGGCGGTGGTGAGGATGGGGCCCAAGGAGCACGGTCGGGAGGCGGTTCTCGATGCTGTGATCACTCCTAGTATCTCCTACACACAGCTTTGTTGGATCGACCCGAGCCTGAGCCAGCGCATGAGCCAGCCAGTGACCAGTACACAGTCCCTCTTTCAGGAGCAACAATCTGTAAGTATTTTCCCTCTTATCTTCATTGCTCACTTTATTTTCCGCATTTAGTAGTTTTATGAGTTCCATCATGTCATACCGTAGGCCTACCTGGAGTACACACGCCAGGAGACCATGGCGTGGCATCAGAGGCTTTATGAACACCAAGTGTAGAGGGATAGCCAGATGCAGCAGGCTTTTCAGGATATGGCGGCCGGCAGGTGTCCGCAGTTCCCTCCAGCACAATGCCCTCCAGCACAACCAGTGCTGATGAGCTTTGAGGAGTTTGTGGCACAGAACGTTGGCCCCTCGCCGGTTAGTTCATCCCCAATCTATTCACCCAAAGCATGTCATGCCTTTCAACACAGTCATATATCCCGTGCATATGTCTTTTCAACATCCAGGGAACAGGTGGATCTACCGTTGACGGTGGTCTTTGCAGCACTCCGGAGACACGGAGCCCGACCACTCCGATCCACAGAGGCGGAGGCGGAGGTGGAGGCGGAGGCGGTCTTGGCGGTAGCGCTGCCGCTAGCAGCGACGACCTGGGCTTCGGCCGTCTTGGCGGTGACGACCTCCGCGGTGCTCGATGATCCTTGTGTGTGGTGATGATGCTTGAGATGACTTGTGTGTGGTGATGATCATTTAGATGACTTGTGTGCTTCTCTATATGCTTGTGCTTATGTTGGTTGTGATGATGTTCATTTAGAGACTTGTGTGTGATGATGCTTATGCATATATTGTTGTGATGGTGCCGGACGATATCCCGTTGTGTTTTATATGTCTATCCCATCATATATATCTGCTGATATGTGCTGTTATTTGAATTGAATTGATTTGAAAACAAACATAAAAAAGAAAAAAAAGAAAAAGGAAACTATGCCGACGGCTAGGCGTCGGCATAGGGCTAGCGTGAGCTCCCGGTAGCTGACACGTGGCACCTATGCCGACGGCCTAGCCGTCAGCTTAGTTTAAAAACTGTGCCGACGGCTAGACCGTCGGCATAGGCGCCCACGTGTCAGCTACTGGGAGCTCTGTATGAAGGACTATGCCGACGGCCTAGCCGTCGGCTTAGTTTCAAACTATGCCGAAGGCCCAGCCGTCGGCATAGCCCTGGTCCACGAGCAGCGGCTGGTCGCCACATGGCACACCTATGCCGACGGTCGAGCCGTCGACATAGTTTTTAACTAAGCCGACGGCTAGGCTGTCGGCATAGGGGTGCCACGTGGCGACCAGTCGTTGGGCAGACTTGACGGCGGCTGCCGTTAGGCGTGATAGTTGCCGACGGCCGGGGCCGTCGGCATAGATGTACGGCCCCCGTCGGCGTATCATATATGCCGACAGCTTTTCTATGCCGACGGCCTCCCTGGCTGTGTCGACGCATATGTTGCCGACGGGGGCCGTCGGCATAGGTCTATCCCGATGGGACTCAGGCCTATGCCGACGACCCTGGCCATCGGCATAGGGGGCGATTCCGGTAGTGATTCACGGGGTCACTTTCCCAGTAATCTATTCTGATATCAAAGGCAATACTTATTCTCATTGCTCTGGACCCCTTTCACATGTTATTTCAGGCATCGAATGATTGCCTACCCGCTTGAAACTTCTCAGGGTACCTCCTTACTTTACTCTCGATATTTTCTTAAGTTTCAGTTCGAGAGTTACTTTCCGCCACCGTCCCCGATGTTAGCTACCAGATAGTCAACCTTGCAGAGGTTCGTTCTCTCGGAACATAACCACCATTTATTCTTTCGTAAGTACGATGGAGTTCCCGAAGAAGGGATGCCGACTTCATCTTGATGACCTCAAGCAGAAAAATAAAGACATCAATGTAATGGATCAACCACTTCGAGAAGAGCAACCAAGACCGAGAAGATTGGTTAAATTTCGTAACAAGACCTTTCCCCCTTAGTCTCGCTCCTAAATCTTGGGACGAGATTTCTTGTAGTGGAGGAGAATTGTGACGCCCGGATAATTAAGCTACAGTAACCTCTACTAATGATGCCACTTCACCATGGTTACTGTCGTTAATCCCGCGCTCGTTCAATCCCATTCGAATTGAAAATTCAAAATCAAGTCAAACGATAAAAGTTTTCAAACATTCGAACTAAAATGTTCTGGGTGTGGAAAATAAATCATAAGTAATATTGGTGGAGAAATCATATTTTCATAAAAGGTTTAAGTGCACAAAAATAAATAAAACAGTAGCTGAAAACAATTATTAAATGTATATAAATAGCAAACAAATACAAACATCTTTTATTAAAGTGTCAAATTATTTGTAGAAGTGGATTAATTATTAATACTAATTTAGGGGCTAGTGTTGTATTTTATAAAACTAAAAGTAAAATAAAATATAGTAAAAATATAAAACATAAAAGGAAAAGAAAACAGAATAAGCAAAAGAACAAAAAAATATGTAAAAGGCCCCTGCTCCCTCTGGGCCTCGGCCCACCCGAGCTGAACCAGCCCACTCTGGCCGGCCCACCTCACCCCGCATAACCCCCCTACTCCCCCGCTAACCCTAGCCCGACCCACCACTGCACCCCCACTCCCCCCACGCGATCCCCTCGCTCCTCCCCCTCTCCTCCAGATCAAGATCGGGCAAACCCCGATGCTCGCCCGGCGCTGCCCGGCGCCGCCG
>NC_041386.1:628583482-628586408 GCF_002162155.2 Triticum dicoccoides
CACGCCCGCTCGCCCGTTTGGCCATGACTCAGCCAGCCGCAACCCACGCCCGAAGTCTCGCGAGCTCTGTCTTCCCCGCTGCACCTCGCCCGCGCCATCGTCCTGCCTTGCCTCGCCGACACCCGCGCGGTGCCCACTACTCGCGCCCGCTGTTGACCGCGGCTCCCGCTGCCGCCCCTGACGCCATTCGCCGGCCGCGCCCCGCAGTCGCCTCGCTCCCACTCGATGACCCTGCTAGCCCCTATTGCTACGCGTTGTCGTCTCCCTCACCGCCGGCTCCGCCCTACCTCGCACTGCCCTGCCTCACCGGGCCTCTTCCCCCTCACCCAGGCTCGCCGTCGCCTGCACCCAGTGCCTCCGTCGAGCTCCCTGAACGCGCCCGTGCCCGCTTTGGCCCCTAGGGCCAATGATAGGGGGGCCCACCCTAGAACGTTTATAAAAAGAATTTTTTTAATAAAATAATAATAATAATAATAATAATTAATCATGTTAGTTAAACTAATTAAACTTGATTAACCTAAATATCTAATTAAACTAAACTAATATGTTAGTTAGGGTGATGTGTCACTGACCAGTGGGACCCACTGGTCAGGTTGACCAGGTCATGACGTCAGCTGGCACTATTCTGGATAATGTTGAATTAAAATAATTAAATAAATCCTAGAAATAATTTAAATTTTTTAAAATCAATATAAAATAAACCGTAGCTCGGATGAAAAACTTTGTACATGAAAGTTGCTCAAAACGACGAGACGAACTAGGATACGCAGCCCGTTCATCTGCCACGCATCCATAGCATAGCGAACACGCAACTTTCCCCCTCCGGTTCATCTATCCGAAAACGCGAAACACCGGGGATATTTTCCTGGATGTTTCCCCCCTTCATCGGTACCACCTCATACCGCGTTAGGGCACCCCTAGCACCGATACTTGTCATGTCATGCATCACTGTGCATTTGTTTGCTTAATATTTATTGTTTCTTCCCCCTATTCTCTCCGATAGACTACGAGACCGATGCCGCTGCTACCCAGTACGACTACGGTGTTGACGACCCCTCTCTCTCGCCAGAGCAACCAGGTAAGCCCCCCCTTGATCACCAGATATCGCCTACTCTTCTCTATACTGCTTGCATTAGAGTAGTGAAGCATGTTACTGCTTTTCGTTAATCCTATCCTGATGCATAGCATGTCATTGTTGCTACAACTGTTGATGCCTTACCTGCAATCCTACATGCTTAGTATAGGATGCTAGTTCATCATCAGTGGCCCTACATTCTGGTCTGTCTGACATGCTATACTATCGGGCCGTGATCACTCGGGAGGTGATCATGGGTATATAATATATACTTTATACATATTACATGTTGTGACTAAAGTCGGGTCGGCTCGTTGAGTACCCGCATGTGATTCCGATGTGGGGGCTAAAAGGACAGGTGGCTCCATCCAGGTAGTGGTGGGCCTGAGTTCCCGACGGCCCCCGACAGTTACTTTGTGGCGGAGCGACAGGACAGGTTGAGACCACCTAGGAGAGAGGTGGGCCTGGCCCTGGTTGGCGTCCGCGGTTATTTCAAAATAACACGCTTAACGAGATCTTGGTATTTGATTTGAGTCTGGCCATTGGGCTATACGCACTAACCAACTATGCGGGAACAGTTATAGGCACTCGACGTCGTGGTATCAGCCGAAACCTCCGTGACGTCAGCGACTGAGCGGCGCGCACCGGGTTGGACCGCGTAACGCAACTTCCTTTGTAATGGAGGTTGCTAGGTCTGCTCTCCGGCCGCCCTCGCAACGTGCAGGTGTGCAATGGGCGGTGGGCCCAGACCCCTGCGCCATAGGATTTAGACCGGCGTGTTGACCTCTCTGTTGTGCCTAGGTAGGGCTGCGACGTGTTGATCTTCCGAGGCCGGGCATGACCCAAGAAAGTGTGTCCGGACAAAAGGGATCGAGCGTGTTGGGAAATGTGATGCACCCCTGCAGGGCAGTTAATCTATTCGAATAGCTGTGATCTTCGGTAACAGGACGACTTAGAGTTGTACCTTGACCTTATGACAACTAGAATCGGATACTTAATAAGACACACCCTTCCAAGTGCCAGATACAACCGGTGACCGCTCTCTCACAGGGCGACGAGGGGAGGATCATCGGTTAGGGCTATGCTATGCGAAGTTACTAGGTGAACTTACCTTCTACTCTCTTCTTCTGCTGCAAGATGGAGGTTACCAGAAGCGTAGTCTTCGACAGGACTAGCTATCCCCCTCTTATTCCGGCATTCTGCAGTTCAGTCCATATATGATACCCCTTTTCCATTTGATACCAATGCATACATATGTAGTGTAGCTCCTTGCTTGCGAGTACTTTGGATGAGTACTCACAGTTGCTTTGCTCCCCCTTTTCCCCCTTCCTATACCCAATTGCTACGACCAGACGATGGAGTCCAGGAGCCAGACGCCACTGTCGGTGACGACTGCTACTACTCGGGAGGTGTCTACTACTACGTGCAGGCCGCTGACGACGTCCAGGAGTAGCTTAGGAGGATCCCAGGCAGGAGGCCTACGCCTCTTTCGATTTGTTTCCCAGTTTGTGCTAGCCTTCTTAAGGCAAACTTGATTAACTTATGTATGTACTCAGATATTGTTGCTTCCGCTGACTCATCTATGATCGAGCTCTTGTATTCGAGCCTTCGAGGCCTGGCTTGTAATATGATGCTTGTATGACTTATTTTATTTGTAGAGTTGTGTTGTGATATCTTCTTGTGAGTCCCTGATCTTAATCGTACACGTTTGCGTGTATGATTAGTGTACGATTGAATCGGGGGCGTCACACCTAGCTAGTCTAGGTTAGCAAAATTACCCTAGTAGTGCCAGACTAGAAACCAAACACCCTCTGTTACTTCCATGAATGTGTGTGTGTGTGTGTCTATATA
>NC_041386.1:628586873-628595479 GCF_002162155.2 Triticum dicoccoides
GTGGTTAAATATCTTGAGAAAGATCTACCTATTTTACTGCTGTCGTATATCTTCATAAAGAGCTCTAGGATGCGATGCCAAAAAAATTATCTTCAGAGGGTTCGAGATTGTACGATTTTCTTATTTGTGTAACTAAATGGAAATAATATTATAATGGTAAGACGTATGTAAGATATGGTAAGGCAGTTTTTCTCCTTTCACAAATAGTACAAATTAACACAAGGATAGTCAACAAGAAAGTGAAAAAAACTAATAATATGTACTATGCCTATTTTCTCCATTGAGCCCTTATTAGCAGAAAAGAGTTTCATTTCATACAACCAACGAAAAACAAGTGGGCTAGATCGACCGTCCAGAAGCCGCCCCTGTTGACTGAGCATGCGACCGACGAGCGACGCCCGGCCCTGCAAGTACGTTACCAGGAGGTCAATTGTGTTGACCATCTGGGACCACCTTCGGCTCATCGGGCCCCTCCGTGTGATATTGAACGGCTGGGATGGCTTGGTAACATACTTGCACGTGCTCCTATCGGTGACGTTCCGCTGATATTTCTGTTAGCGGACTTGGTCTTGAGCTCACCGGCCATGCTCGATCAGTCGTTTCTTCTGGTCCAAAGACACGGTGACCTTCTTGGTATCTTCGCTTGATTTTTGGTATATGCAAGGCAAGGGGTCTAGATTTTAGCTGGAAAAGTAAGTGATTAAGCGCATCTAGAATTTGCCTGTTCACTTGTCTTCCACGTGGTGTTATGGGCCGATTGGTTCGTATGAGAAAAAAAAGATATATGCAAATTATGTGTACACCATTTTTTTTTCTTATGCTAACACAACTTTCAATGTACAATTTGCTGGGCAGACGGGTTTTGGTGTGGGAGGTTCAGGCCGGGGTGTGCAAGGTGGATTCGTTGCCGGGCAGCAGTACTTTGCCCCGCCTCCAATGCGGGCTGCAGGTAATCCCCATATGCCTACCAATCTGAACTATGGCTATGATCAATTTGGGGAGCAGAGTGGTAGTTTTGCTGGTTGTTATCAACAGGCTGGAAGTGCTAGTGTGGACTACGGTCAAAATCAGGGTCAATTCTTTGCTGGTCCTAGTAAATCTCAAATGCCTGATGTTGGTAATTCAAGCAAGTCTGGTGCTAGTGATGCTGCTACTGTTACAGAACAAAGGGCCCAAATGGTGTGCTACAGATGCGAAATCGCTGGACATGCCGTTAAAGGATGCACTACTTCTCTCTGGTGTGTTAACTGCGGGAAAAAGGATGATCATCTGTCCAAGAAATGTGCCCTCCTGTATCAGCCCAAACCTGTGGCGTGTCTGATTGGTAGCGCTGCTGATGGACTTCAAATGTTCTCTGCTAGGTCTGGGAAAAAACCTGACCAGGATAAAGCTAAACAGGCTATTGCTATTGTCTCTGTAAAAGGTGAATCACTTACTGCCTTGCACCTAGTTAATTCTTTCAGCATGATGTTCCAGTGGGGATGGGAATGGCAAGCAAAGCCATATCTTAAGGACAACTTTCTTGTGAAATTTCCATCGATGCAAAAAATTGATGAAATGAAGGGATACCACTACTTTGGACTGATCGGTACTAAAGCAACAATCAATGTTGACAGGTGGACTAATTCATCAATTGCATCTTACAAGCTGTATGTCTGCTGGGTTAGAATTGATGGAGTGCCTGAACCACTTGAACACTATCAAGGCTTCTGTGAGGCTGGTTCTCTGATAGGGAATGTTCTAGAACTGGACATGGAGTTGTATAGACAATGTGGGGTGGTGAGAGCAAAAATTGGAGTTATGGATCCCAGGAAAATTCCAGCTAGTGCTCCCCTGAATGAAAGTGGCTTGGTATATAACATTTTCTTTGAGCTAGAGGATATTGTGGAGGAGGGAGGCCCGTTGGAGGGGGGTGTTTTGGTCAGCTACCCCAGGCCTTCGGCTCCTACACAACAAACTACTGATAAGAGACCTAGGGACAGAAACGACAAGGATGAGCTGATATGCAGTAAATCTCCAAGGCAAGACAGTGATGCTGTTGGTATCGGAGGAAATGCGGTAGCTGAGAATTCTGATGAGGTTATATCCAGTCAATACGAGTTAGATAAGGATTGGATAGCTGAAAGGGAAGTGAGACAAAAACTGCTAGACAAGAAGCATTTGACTGACAAGGCGGGGTCTGGTGTAGAGCAGATTAATGCAGACTTTGCTAAGGACGCTGAAATGATGGAGAACTTTACAGAAAGGGTTGGTAGCCAGCAAGAGGAAGAGTATGACTGCACTCAGGATCCTGAAGATTTTGCCAGAAGGCTCGGGATTAGCACTCAGAGAATTAAAGAGATTGAGGCTGAAGTGGAAGAGGAGCTGTCGGCTGAGGAAAATTGCAACCTAAGGCATGACAAGGAGAACCTAACCCCTGACATGGTTAAAACAGCCGGTGCTATTTCACCTCCTGGAAGAGTTGTTGAGACGAAGCAGAACTCCTTCTCTAACAGGGTACAAGGGGTGGTGTTGAATCCTTTGCAAGATCTTGGGGAGGCTGATATTACCAAGCAACAAAAGTTGAGGGAAGCTGAAGTTAGGGTTCAAAAGGCTAAAGAAAAGGCAGCTCTAGATGAGGAGGCGAGGAGAAGAAGTGTCAGGAACAAACACAAAGAGGAGGTGCAGACTATGGACAAAGCTACTGACATGGCGAGGAGGAAGAATCTGGAGACCCCAGGTATGGCTCCTACAGATTTAAATACTGCTCCCAATATACCTACTGTTTTAAATACAGTACCTAGTTTTATTTCGCACATTACGCAATGCATTGGTGTTAGCTTAGGCAATACTCCTGAGGAAATAGATAGCACTATTTCTATGATCAAGAGCTTAGAAAAAACTAGGAGTGATTTATTTCTTGCAAATATGAGGAAGAAGACTAATGTGGAAGGTAGTGATGAGGAGTCAAAACTGGGAAGTTTTGACCCTGATAACATTAGGAACCTTGTATCTGACTCAGAATGTGAATCTGAGGACGATGAAGAGCTTAGAGATGAATTAATTCTTTTATCATCGTTATATAAATCTAAACTAAAGCAGACTTGCGCTGGAGGAGTCAGCGTCAAGCCAAAGGTCAAGTGTGGTACAAAAAAAAAGTAATATGTTTTATGGCTGGTGTTTTCTGGAATGCTAGGGGGTTGGGTGAACCTGAAAAAAGAAGGTTTCTTAAAGAAATCATTTCTGAGCATGCTTTAGAGTTCATTTGTATTCAGGAGACTAAGAAAACTGATTTTTCTGATCCATGGTTAGCTAGTATCGGTGGTAGATTTACTTTCATCTGGCTTTGGCATCCCTCTATAGGAGCCTCGGGTGGGCTCCTCATGGGTGTCAGAGAGGATCTGTTTGAGGTCGACACGTGCACTGCTACTAGGTTTTTTACCAGAATGATCATTATGGATAAGAGATCGGGTTTCAAGTGGACTTTGATCAATGTGTACGGGGCTGCTCATACCAAAGACAAGAAGGACTTTCTGATCGATTTTGTTCATATGTTAGGGCATGATAAATTACCCCTTGTTGTTGGTGGTGATTTCAATATCATTAGGAGGATCAATGAGAGAAGTAGAGCTAAAAAACTCCCTGTTTGGTCTTTTTACTTTAATTCCATCATTGAGCATTGGGGGCTAAAAGAGTTAGAGCTCTCAGGGAGGAGCTTTACTTGGTCTAATAACTAGGACGATCCCTTGTATGTAAAACTAGATAGGATTCTTGTTAGCCCATCTCGGGAACAACATTTTCCTTTAGTTACGGTCAGGACACTCGTTAGAGGTGTCTCTGATCATGCTGCTCTTTTGGTACATACTGGAGTTGTAAATGCTGTAGCTACCAGGCCTTTTAAATTTGAGCTATGCTGGCTTCTCAGAGATGAGTTGCCGGCCGTTGTTTCTAGAATTTGGAAATCTATCGCTCCTAAAAAAACAGCCTGGATTGGTGGCAGGCTGTTATGAGAAAATTAAGAAGCGGGCTCAAGGGTTGGAACCTTAATGTTGAGGGTAGTTACAGGAAAAAGAAGAGTTTTATTATTAATGCTTTAGATATACTTGATAAGAAGTGTGAGCTTGCTGGTGTATCAGCAGCTGACTATGTGCATATAAATAGTCTGCAAAATGATTTGAATAAAATTCTTAGAGAGGAAGAAATAAAATGGTATCAACGCTCGAAGGAGAGGGATATCAAAGAAGGGGATAGCAACACTAAGTATTTTATGATTAAGGCTAGTGGGCGGAAGCGTAAGAGTAAAATCTTTCGACTTATCCAGGATGAAGGGATCATCCAGGGGGATGATAACTTGCTCAAATATGCAACTAATTTTTATAAAGATTTATTTGGCCATGTAGATTTACCTCCTATATCTCTGTGTATCCCTCTTGATGATGTGTTGTCAGAAGAGGATAAGGTTGAGCTCAGTTGCAAATTTACTATGGATGAAGTTAAAAATGCGTTATTTTCTATGAAGCGCAACAGTGCGGCTGGCCCGGACGGCTTTCCTGCCGAGTTCTTTCAATTTTTCTGGAACCTCATTTGTAACGATCTCCTTAGGCTTTTTCATGACTTTTATGAGGGCAAGATTAACATTTCAAGGCTTAACTATGGGGTAGTCACTTTGCTTGCTAAGGGGCAGGGGGCTGATAGGATTCAAATGTACCGCCCCATCTGTATGCTGAACGTTCCTTTTAAAAATTTTACAAAAGTTCTTAACAATAGAGCTATGAAAATTGCGGATAAAACAATTTCCAAAGCTCAATCTGCGTTTATAAAAGGGCGCTACATCCTGGACAATGTACTTATGCTTCATGAAGCTATCCACTCTTTACATAGAAAAAAATGTTCTGCTGTGCTTTTTAAGGTTGATTTCGAAAAAGCTTACGATAAAATTAATTGGAGTTTCATGCTTGATGTCCTAAAGATGAAAGGCTTCCCTGTACGTTTTGTCCAATGGACAAAAGATGTCGTTAGTAATGGAAAGGTTGCCATCACTATTAATGATGTTATCGGCCCGTATTTTGTTACTAGGAAGGGTTTGAGGCAAGGGGACCCGTTTTCCCCCTTGCTTTTCAATTTGGCGGCTGATGTTCTTGCTACCCTGGTGCAAAGGGCGCAAGAACAATGATTTATCAAGGGAGTGTTGCCTAGGGTGTATGCAGGAGGTCTAAATATTTTGCAATATGCGGACGATACTATTTTCTGTTTTGAAGATGACCTTGAGGGGGCTAGGAACCTCAAAATTATTCTATGTGTTTTTGAGCATTTGACCGGTCTGAAGATTAATTTTTTAAAGAGTGAAATTTTCTGTTTCGGTAAAGCTTTGGAGAAACAAGCTGATTATGCCGGCATTTTTACTTGCGCTATTGGGGGCTTCCCTTTTAGGTATTTAGGTCTTCCCCTTCATTATAAAAAACTTTGTAATGCGGATTGGAAATCAGCGGAAGAAAAAGTAGAGAAAGGAGCTGCAGCGTGGCAAGGGGGTCTTTTATCTATGGGCGGTAGGCTTATACGCACTGAAACTTGCTTGAGTAACATCATTAGCCATTTACTTAACTTTTTCCGTCTACCAAAAGGAGTAGGGAAAAGAATCAATTTCTTTCGAGCGCGGGTGCTTTGGCAAGAAAGAGAGGGGGTTAGGAAGTATCATCTAGTTAACTGGCTTGACGTTTGTCAACCTAGAGACCAAGGGGGGTTGGGTGTTACTAATCTAGATATCAAGAATATTAGTCTTTTGTGTAAGTGGCTCTGGAGACTTGAGAATGAAGATGGGGATTGGCAGGAGATGATTAGAGCAAAGTATTTGAAGAGGAAAACTCTGTCTCAATGTGAGTCATCTCCTGCCAACTCTCATTTCTGGAATGGTATCATGAGTGTTAAAGATATCTTTTACAACTGTTGTCAGAGAATTGTTGGGGATGGGCATAAAACTAGATTTTGGGAAGATGCTTGGATCCACAACAAGCCTCTCTGTCAACTTTTTCCTCGCTTGTACAAGCTTACTTTTCATCAAAACATTACGGTTGCTAAAGCATTTGAACATGATTTTAACTGCATTAGATTTAGGAGATGTTTATATGGGGAGACACTGGATATGTGGAATAAGCTTCTGGATATGTGCAGTCAGGTTGTTCTGAGTGAGGAACCTGACAAAGTCAACTGGCTTTTGACTAGCTCTGGTCAGTTCTCTGTTAAATCTCTTTATCAATATATTATTGCAAAGAGAGTAGTGTTCCCTTTTAAGTTTCTTTGGAAACTGAAGGTACCTTTGAAAATTAAAGCTTTTATATGGTTAGTTATCAAAGGAAGGATCCTGACCAAGGACAACTTGTGTAAAAAAGGCTGGAAAGGCACCAACAAATGTGAATTTTGTGATGCCAATGAATATATTGATCATCTGTTTTTCACTTGTTCTCTTGCTCGGTTTCTTTGGAATGTAGTTGGGAGTGCTTTGGGAAATCCCCAAACACCCCTGTCATTCTTTGACCTTTGCCAGAATTGGCTTCCTAAGTATACTGGGAAAGATAGAATGGTTATAGCTATTGGTACGACTGCTTTGTTATGGTCGATCTGGAAAGCAAGAAATAAATCCTGCTTTCAAAGTTCTTTACCTAGGGATCCTACTGATATTATCGTCTCTTTATGTTATGTGTTGGATTCCTGGGGTGTGCTACAGAAAAGAGGGGTGGAAAAAACTCTTAAGGAAGTGACCAAGAGGTTGGCCCAGATAGCGAGGGACGTCTTCAAGCGTGCTTACGGGTGGGGCCCAGCTGTACGGAGGCTCTGTTGATCAAGTGTTGACAGATGCAGCATTTACGATTATCTCTCTTGTTCTTTTGATATAGCACCCTGTAGGTGCAGATTTTGGTATCTCAGGTGTAGGAGTTTATTTCCCTGATGCAAAATATTAGGCAACATTTGTAGCGATGATGCTTTGGAGCGTTCTTCTGTTGTAGCATCCTGTAGGTGCGGTTGAAGTGCCTCTAGATGTATGAGTAGTGTTTCCTGATGCAGATGTTAGGCATCGAAAAATGTTAAATTTGTATGGAACTTGCTTTGTATGTTGTGACTCCATTTTCGTAATGAAAATGGGGGCCATGGGGCCCCTCTGATCGAAAAAAAAACAATTTGTTTGGGTTTTCTTAAGTTGCCTATCAAAGCATGGTGCGCCGCCACCATCCCTTTTTTGCCCCGCTTTGTAGAGTAATTTTCCATGCCCCAACCCTCCTCCCAAATCCTTGTAATGATCGGACCATTGTTGTCTTTTGCCACCCCGTCTACATGTAGCCATCAATGTTGTCATGTTGCAGCACCAACCAGCCTTGCTCAAACCTTCAATGGCATGAACATGTCGTCGTTCGGCATCCTTATAGTCTCCACAGCCAACGAAAATAAACTCTAACACTGGCAAGAGATCATTAAAGCACCGCTGAGCTAAGAAATGTCGCATAAGAAGAAGAAGAATTGGATAGAGCGAAAGTCTTCTTTTGTTCCTGGCCTCAAATGAGCTTGAATGAACAGTAAAACTTGATACAAATGAAAAAAACAATTGTGAATCTTGTTTGTGAAACCTTTAATACAATAGAACGGAGTTTCTACTCACGGCGGCATGTGTGCACGGTATCTTGCGCGTGCGTTCACGCTTTGAGATGGTAACTATCAGTACCGGTCTGGGATATTGAACAGTTGTACAAGCATGTACACATCGTATTAGTTTGTTTGTTCGTACGCAAGCGGGTCCAAGACGCGTGCATCGGGTCGCCTTCCGCGGACGGGGATATGTGCCGGCACAAATCGAGCCTCGTCTGACATGAAACAAATTTTGCGTGGACATGAAACGAGCTCTCTCTCTCTCTCCCTTTTCTTTCCCATGGTGTGCGGCGCTCTGGTGGTTGCCGGCGACGAGCCGACGACCAGCGTCGCTAAGCCATTCTTGGTGCAAATCCGCTGGGTGAGCGTTTCCACCGACGACGCACACTCCTAGCCGCGGCCTGGAAAACGGCGCGGCCACATTCAATCTCGGCTCCGGCACCACGCCAATGCTCTGCTCTCCTTCAGTGTACCGGCACCACCGCGAACTGACTGCGGCAAGGTCCTCGTGTCTCTTAAGCAGGACTCGGTGCCGCCGCCGGTTCCATTAAGTTTCGCACAGATCCACCGGAAGCAGTCAACACGGAAGGGTCGAAACTCCAGATCCAGTGGCAGGGAGACCGTCGTCCACCTCGCGAGCTCCGATCAGGTGAGTTCTTTCCCATCATGTCGGCTCGTCATGGCCAGTTTATGTGTTCTATTGGAATCTTTTCCTCCATGGATGGTTTTGAATCCATGGCTGTTCTTGTCCACAGGTGCTAGCTTTGCATGTATCAAATTTTGCTCCATTTATTTCTTTGATTTGATCCGGGTGGGTTGCGGCCTTGCGGGAGCAGCCGACCTGCCGGCCAGCGGGTCATCTCGTCGTCTCCCATCTCCTCCGTGGCTGATGTGCTCCCGTGAAGTGGAGGTCACCTCAAGTTCTTCTAAGCGGGTCTTTTGCTAGATCCATTTCCATGGCGATGGACGTCGCTGGCCATTATGTGAACTGT
>NC_041386.1:628595898-628598342 GCF_002162155.2 Triticum dicoccoides
TAACGGGAGGTGGTCCGTTGGTTGGATTTGCCGGGCATGCAGAAACTCTACTCAAATTCTTTTTTCTCTTCATGGGCAGTGCATTTTGTTTGCAGTCAAATCTTTCTTTTTTTTCTCCATGGGCAGTTCATTTTTTGAATTATTTGGTTCACTGATCTTCCCTTGTCTTGTATTCCCCCCTTCTGTTTCTTGCTTGCATGTTTTTTTTGGTGTGCATATTGTTTTCCCCTATAGGATTCCATCCGTGTTACTACTGTTTTGAAGTTGATTAATAATTTATTCCCTATGTTTTTGAGGTACTTATTCCTAGAATTTGTTCTTTTGTAACTAAGTGCAAAACGTCTAAAAAATGGTTGCAAAAACAATGAGCCAGATATTGGATGGTTCTTCTCGATAATGGAGATGTTTTCGAAAGCAATGATTTGAAGGGCGATGCATGCGGGCGTATTTTCCAGGCTGGTCTCCTTCAACAAACAAAATCAAATTTGGATAGTTGGAGGAAGGGATTTCACTTGCAGATTTGTGACGCGACCGTATTTTCCAGGCCGAAGCCGTGGCCTTTCGGCGTGCTATTGCAGGGGCGAGTTTCTTTCCGGCGGGTTGTGGTGTTCTGGTGGGTGTGCGTCTGACTCGGGGAAGAAGAACAGTAATTGTTGGGCGGTTGGGTAGAATAGGGAGAATGGAGCGTGTCAATATTGGCCCCAATCTGCCGCTGGGGGCCAACACTGTTTCCAGACTGTACTGCTACTTGTTAAATTTTGGTATATGCAGTGAGCAGTTAATTTTTTCACTTGACTGTTTATTGGAACGCAGATTCAAAATTTGAATCTGAATCTGGTGTGTTGAGTGTTAACCCACAAGAAAAACACGATATCTTTTAATTATTTGTTCCATATCTGACAGGTTTGAAACTATGTATCAGGATTAGATAGACTGGTTTGATGTTCCACTACTGGCACTTGTTGCTGAATCACTCCAGTCCTGGTTCGGATCAAGTTCGAAAAAACTGTCTAATTTCTTTGCAAACGTACAGTTCTTGCTTAAGACCTCTGGTCTGTTAAAATATGTGCTGGCGCTTCTTGCTTATGAAGTGCTTCAGACCTTGGTTGATCAGTTCAAACAAAAACAGAATTGTTTTTTTATGGGGAATTACTTGTAAAATTGACGGTATGGTTCTGGTTTAGTCGACGATCCTGGTTCTCGTACCAGACGGACGATTAATTTCTGCATGCAGCCCACCAACTCAAGCTGCTGGTACTGCTCTGATCGGGAGCCAAAATAGTACTTCCTCCGTAAACTAATATAAGAGTGTTTAGATTACTAAAATAGTGATCTAAACGCTCTTATATTAGTTTACAGAATTAGCAAGTAATCCGCCTAAATAATGTCCTGACCGTCATTTTGATTTCAGCCATGCATGCCTTACTGGGGTATAGTAGTTAACCACTGTTGCATGCGTTAATACTCCCCACTAATGCTCAAGCTTAAAATAGTTGGTCGCCTAGCTTTAGTTTTGTTAGTTGACTGGTACTGCTGCAGTGATTTTGAATGTCCTAATGGCGCCTAATCACTCCCAACCACAGCACGCATTTTTTTCTTCACAAAATGGTACTGATTGATTTGTTTCTGTTGAGTAACATGATTGTATTAGGAAACATAGGTTAGACTAGAAAATATTCTGGCTTGCCTTGTACTCCAAGTAGATCATGTACTCCTATATATATGCCCATGAGGCTCAAGCAATAAACAACTATTCCACCAATCCTCCTCTCTCCCTTTCTAACCTGGTATCTATCGCAAGTCGATCCTAAACCCTAGCCGCCGCCGCTTCCGCACTTGCGTGCCGCCCCCGGGGCGGTCGGCCTCCATGACCGCCGCCGGGGGCCGCGCCGCCCGTACCTAGGGTTCGTCCGCCGGTCGTGTTGACCGGCTGCCATAGAGAGTCTTTTTCCCGATCCTTTGATCCGGGTTTTCTCTCTCGCCGGTCGTTTTGATCGGCGTCTACTTTTTGGTTTTCCGGTCTTTTCTTGATCGGTTTGCGTCGCCCACCGCCGCCGTCGACACCTCGCGCCTCTACTCCGACATCGGCGCAATCGGCCAGCTACTTCACCGACCCGGCGGCCTCGCGTGACTGGCAGCCCTCAAGGCCGTCGTCCGCGCGCCGGCCCGCCCGTCGATCTACGCCGGCCGTCACCGCCCTGCTCCGACCGGGACTTCTGCATCACCCCGACTCGGCGGCCAATCATAGCCGCGCTGCCGCCCCCGCCGCCGGCTTCATCTCGGACTCCGACGCCACCACGCCTCCACCGAGCGGCGTCCCCGACCTCGCGTGCGATCGGCTTGATCACCCGCTCGCCGCCGCGACGCGCCTCATCTACGCCGCGCGACCGACCTGGCCCGTCAGTTACGCGCGCCTTCGCAGGTCCCGTGAAGATCGTCTCCGA
>NC_041386.1:628598927-628627104 GCF_002162155.2 Triticum dicoccoides
CCCCGAGGCCGTCCACTCCAGGCCGTCCCCGTGGCTGCACCGCCCCTCGCGCCGCCGCTGCGTCGCCCCGTCGGGCCGTAGCGAGCGTGGCACGCGGTCCACGCCGCCGTCTCGAGGCCGTCCACGCGGTTGCACCACCCCGCGCTCCGCCGCTGTGTCGCCCCTTCAGGCTGTAGCACCGCGGCCCGCGGTCCCTGTGACCGTTCCGAGGTCTTCCGTCGTCACCCCGACCTGCCCGCCGTCGCCGCGTCGCCCCTTCGGGCCGTAGCGCCGCGGCCCACGGTCCACCGCCGTCCCCGCGCGTCGACTTCCTGTGGCATGCACCGCAGCACCTCCTTTGGCGTGGGAACGCCACCGTCCGCGCCGGTCTTCGTCACGCTGTCAGGGTTCTTCGCCTACTTCGAGCTTCGTCGTCGCGCTCTTAACCTAGCCGCCGCCGCGGCCGTGAGGCTGCCGCCGCCGCTCTTCTTTTGTAGCCGCCGCCGCTACCCCCGTAGCCGCCGCAGCCGCCCATCCACCTCCTTTGTCTTCGTCCGTCCATGCATGCCCGGTGCTGGCAACACCGGTGCGTGCCTTCGTCCACGATGTGTCCCCGGGCTTGGCAAACCCGCCGCGACGCGTCGTCAACATCATCTACTTCCTGGCGCCCCACTACTTCCACACCACTGCGCCCATGCTAACTCGGCGCCCCCTTGCGCCCGCGGCTCCACGGCGACTTCCTCGACACCGGCTACCCCGACTCGACATCGACCACGGCATTCTTCGCACGGCTACCTCGACCACGGCTCCACCACCCACGCTCTCGGCTACATCGACAAACGGCACAAAGGGCTACCGCCTACTTGAGCAACCTCGTTGGTTTCCACTCCAGCCACGACTCCGCGATGCATCGACCGTTACGACTGTGGGGGGTGTCCGTCGGCTTGCCTTCGGATTCTTCTCCAGTCTCACCGTCTGCATCGCTACCGTTGTGACTGCGGGGGGATGTTGAGTAACATGATTGTATTAGGAAACATAGGTTAGACTAGGAAATATTCTGGCTTGCCTTGTACTCCAAGTAGATCATGTACTCCTATATATATGCCCATAAGGCTCAAGCAATAAACAACTATTCCACCAATCCTCCTCTCTCCCTTCTAACAGTTTCATAATGCACGTTCAGCGAGTTAGATCAAAACAATGGCGTCTTTTAAAAGATTTCAAACGAACCAGTAGCTTGCTTCTTGTGCCGGCTCATGGACTCATGGTACTCTGTCGCTCAAGGTTTCTACCTCGTGCCAAACCTGGCACTCGATCCGGTGGCCCAGGTGTGCCAGTACGGGGCGCTAACGTTTGTAATACATGCATTCATATAGCAGGAAACGAAACATATACACAGCGTCATGACTGCGGTTGTGTGATCCACCAATGCATACCGGTGGACGCCGTGCACAGAAAGCATTATTCGTTAATACAAGTCCTTCTTTGCATAAAACATTTTATCATAAAAAAATCAAGCACACAAAACATTTGTCAACGTTCGTCACAAAAAAGTTCAGAAGTTTTTTTAATTTATCTTTTTTTGCTATTTTTCTGATTTTATTGTTCATCAGATTCTTTGTGTCCCGGATAGAGCAAAGATAAACTATAAACGCGAAGTAAAACTAGAAGAGGCAATACAAAATCAAAGGCCACTGAAAATAAATCTATGGAAACTTGGCCATACGTACACTGGCTAGTTTATCGATTTCTCTCCTACATAGCAAGGCGTGCATGCAATATCTAAAATCGCATAAAAAGGTATTAACTTACATGCACAAATAGGTTCACTCATAAGCACATATGAAATGTCTGTGAAATTGATTGCAGTTTGACTTGAATAATTAATTTTTTTATTAAATATCCATGTAATTTTTCTGAAATTGTTTAAGGATTGAATTTTTCTAAAATTGGTAGAATTATGACCAAAATAATTGAAAACACCAAGGTTAACATGGTTCCCCGTTCATCCACGCGAATAGTACATTTAGAGAAAATGGTAGGAAAAAAAGTTCTTATTTTTTTGGGTACCAAACTTGGTATACCATTCTACTCACGCGTGAAGTAAAGCAAATACAACTAAGACCTTACTATTCACCAAACAATGTTCTTTTAATATAGTTTTGATTTTGTCAATTTTTACCAAGATTACCACGGATGTCATTTCTTCGTGAAACTTCACACGCGAGCATAGCAGTCGACTATTTATGTTAGAAAATGCTACAGATTTATTTTATTTTTCAAGTATTTTTTCAATTTTATTGTTCTAGCTGTGCGTGTAGAACCATGTTTCAAAAATTCATGTCCCAAACTAATTGACATTTATGAATATGTATGAATCTATTTCTATATTTGATGAAAGAACTAGAAGTCGCTAAAATAAATAAAAATGAATTGATAATAATGTTTTTAAATATCACTGAAATAATTTTAAAAATCAATAAAAATGCCCCAAAAATATGAAATGTATGTGACTTCTGTTGGATAAGCAAAAATATGTTTTACAATTCTATTGTTCTGAATAGTCTTTGAATTTTTGGTCATACACAGGAGCGACATGACAAAGATTGAGGGAGAGGCCCATCAAGGAAAATCAGGGAATTGTCAGCAGCTAATTGGCCGTGGAGACTCTGCTATATAGCCGAGGGAAGACGCCATGATATGGGAAGCCGAGCTACGTAGCCCCCGCAGCTAGCCTCTTCCGGTGCAACCACCACCACGGAGGAATCCGGGGTCTTCTTCCTCGCCGCCGTCGAAGAAAGATGCGGCCTCTACGGGGAGATCCCGGAGCCGGAGCGGATCTTGCTGTCCTCTGCTGCTGCTTCTTGCTCCTCTCCTTCCTGTCCCATGGCGCGGACATGCCCCTAGGCTCCTCCCTCTCGCCGGCGGCCAATTCGACCTCGTGGTCGTCGCCCAACTCCACCGTCTCCCTCGGCTTCGCGCCGTCCCCGACCTCCCGGTCGCTCTTCGTGGCCGCGGTCACCTATGCCGGCGGCGTCCCCGTCTGGTCCGCCGGAGCCGGCGCGGCCGTGGATTCGAGGGGCTCGCTCCGCCTCTCGTCCTCCGGCGATCTGCAACTGGTCAAAGGATCCGGGGCCGTGCTATGGTCGTCCGGCACCGCCGGCCAGGGCGTCGCCGCCGCCGCCCTGCAAGAGAGCGGCAACCTCGTGCTCAAGAATTCCAGGGGGCGCGTCGTGTGGCAGTCATTTGACCACCCGACGGACACCGTGGTCATGTCGCAGAGCTTCACCTCCTGCATGAACCTCACCTCCGGCCCCTACGTCTTCGCCGTCGATAGGTCCGGCAACCTCACGCTCAGCTGGGCCAGCGCCGGCGCCGCCCCCGTCACCTACTTCAATAAGGGCTACAACAACTCCTTCACCGCCAACAAGACAGTCACGCTCACGATGCAGACCAACGGCATCGTCTCCCTCAACGACGGCTCCCTCGTCAACCCCGTCGTGGTCGCCTACAGCAGCAACTACGGCGAGAGCGACGACATGTTGCGCTTCTTGCGCCTCGACTCGGACGGCAACTTCCGCGCCTACAGCGCCGGGCGCGGCAGCGGCACGGCGACGGAGCAGTGGTCGGCGGTGGCGGACCAATGCCAGGTGTTCGGCTACTGCGGCAACATGGGCGTGTGCAGCTACAACCGCACGTCGCCGGTTTGCGGCTGCCCGTCGCGGAACTTCGAGCTCAACGACGCCGCCAACCCCCGCAGCGGGTGCAAGCGCAAGACCGAGCTCCAGAACTGCCCGCGCAACTCCACCATGCTCCAGCTCGACAACACGCAGTTCCTCACCTACCCGCCGGAGATCGCGATCGAGCAGTTCTACGTCGGCATCACGGCATGCCGCCTCGACTGCCTCGCCAGCCGCTCCTGCGTCGGCGCCACCGCGCTTTCCGACGGCTCCGGCCTCTGCTGGCTCAAGGTGTCCAACTTCGTCAGCGCCTACCAGTCGGCGTCGCTCCCCAGCGCGTCTTTCATCAAGGTCTGCTTCCCCGGCCTCCCCAGTCCGGCTGTCGTCGCCGGGCACTAACGCGTCGTCGCGGGGACCTCCAGCCTCCATGGATGATTTTTCCTTCTTCTGTAAAACCATACACTACTACTACTAGCAAAGCTTGGCAGCCGTTGCAGAACTTTGTGGGTTCAGAGAAGTAAAATAACACCCTTTTACGGTAATAGGGAAGACATGAGCGTCCGAGTGGAAAATTCCCCAAGGAAGTGAAATTCAGAACTTCTGGCTGCTATCTCGTCTTTGACTGCAATGCTAAGGTTTATATAAGCATTGAAACCCGTGAGGTGAACCATTTCAACAGACACGAAAAAGATTATGTCCTTTCCTATTACAGAACAAAACAATTGTTGATATCAATCAAAACAGAAATCTGGAGGTCAAGAACCAAAGATACCGCATAAACAAGATGCTGAGTTTCGCTGAAAGATGAATGGTAAGTCCTGATCGATCCAGGGAACACCGAGCTTCTGGGGACACATGGCATGGCAGCACGTGTGTCCTCTGCCCATGTTACCTCGAGAGAGGGACAAGCTAACAGCATTCATACTGACCTTAATTTACTACTACTTGGCCTTCTTAACAAGTGTGGAGGTGCGGAATTCTGCATCGTCTCTAACGAAGGTCCACCAAAGATAGGTGAGAGGAATGGTGCTCGCGTGCCACAGCGAATGTGCATCAGCATACCCCTTGTACGGAGGAAAGTCATACACTTCAAGAAGCACTGCTAGAGCTCCTCCGAATATGACGATCCAAACCTTGAATCGTGATGGATGATGGGTCACAACGGCCCAGGTTGTCCATGCGACAATGTGAACAACACCCATTGCCACACAAACTTTCATGTTCCATCCTGAAAAGGCAAATAAACGCAGCAGATGCACATGAATCGATATTATGTTTCTACACAAAAGGCAAAGTATGTGCAAGGTGCCAAGGTAAACTGAAGACACGATCAAGCAAAAGGAACTTTACCGTAGTCAAGTTCGTAGAAGTTAAGATACAAGATGTGTGTTGTAACGAATGCTAGAATAGGTGCAGCAAACATCACCCTGCCAGCCTCATCCTTGACATTGAAAGTTCTTAGCAAAGTAAGGATTAAAGAGTAGCCAAGTTGGGCCACAGCTGAAGAGTAATCCATTTTCTCGGTCAAGTCAATATCCCTACAAAATGAAGAATGATGCTGCTGAGCAAGATATCAAATACTATTATGACAGCATGCCCAAGCTTTGAGCAAATGCACACCTAGTATGGAATATAGTGCTCCAGAACCATGCATTTAGTGATAATATTGCATAGATATGCCACAAGCCAGTGTATTCGTAGTATGTCCTCTTCGTCTGAGGTCTAAGAGGTAATCTGTAATTCACTTGGAGGAAGAATGAAAGCCAGCCAATGAAGTGCGTCAATAGGTTGAGAGCAGACAATGCAGCTGAAAGGGGCTCCTGATAAATGGCAAACAAGTTAAGACATGTAGTAGTGGTAGTCATCATGGTGAAATACCAGTATCACTCATCAACATACAAGCCAAAACATGCCTGGAAGACAGAAACACGTTTGAAGGGCCATTTTCCATGATATTTAACAGGGCTCAGGCCACCTAATTGCCGTCGCTCTTCTCTTTGTATCATGCAGTAGTAGCGGCAGTCTGTCATACAGTTCTGTTGCTTCCACTGCAAGTAAAGGGGCTCATGTGTATACCAAGAACTTCCAGCAGATGTGCTGTCGTTATCCCGGGACTGACAGTGGCTGATGATGTTACTTCCAGTAATCCCTGTATTCTGACACTCCTTCACACAAGTTCTGCAGGTTGATCACAACGCAAGTTACCAGAAACTTCTAAACAGTGTAACATCAGAATGACAGCAACTGAAAGGTCGATAGATGAACAAATTTCAGGAACCCAAACAGTTTTCAGTTCAAATTTTTGTCAAGAAAAATACAAAAGAAATGGTGAACTCAATTACTTTGTACGAAATACATCCACAAACTTAATAGTCACTTTTAAGAGTCCATAGAGTGCAGGAAAAAAGGACAGGCAGAAACCAGATATTATGGGTGGTAGACTGATTGCACAAACAAAATGGAAGCATACTAGAAGAAAAATATTACTGCAATCATACTATAAATTAATCATGAACAACCCACGCACTGGAAAAGAAATATCATTCACAGGTGTAGCCTAGTTATTGACTTACAGTAATCCACTGTTAATGTTTTGTTTAGAATTGGGGTCATTCTACTATTGTGCTGCTATATCTCCTAATGTGCAGCCACATAAATTCAATTTATAGTATTATATCAGATACTCCCTCCGTTCCTAAATATAAGTCCTTTTAGAGATTTCAATATGAACTACATACAGATGTATATAGACCTATTTTAGAGTGTAGATTCATTAATTTTACTCTACACGTAGTCTATATTAGAATCTCTAAAAAGACTTATACTCCCTCCGCCCCAAAATAATATACTCTACATGTAGTCTATATTAGTACAAAGTTGAGTCACTTATTTTGGGACGGAGGGAGTATTTAGAAACAGAGAGAGTATTATTTACTATTTGTTCTTGCATCCTGAAATTTGATCAAGAGGACCTAGGCATCCTATCACCACCCAGGTTGCCTCAACTGACTGTCACAAGACAGCTACAGAACAGATGATGTGCAAGCAAACACAACATTAATTAAAATCATTTCTTTAACACTGTCCCACAATTTAGCAGAATCTATTCAACTGCGTCTAGAGCAATTTTATTTACAATTGATAAAGCTAAACAAATGTTATGGTAAATGGCAAAGGGGTACTTTGGATTGAAGGAAATCGATAGGAAATTGGAGAAACCTAAATCATTTGGAATTTGATCCTACCCTTCCGAGCAAAGAAATGGCCACCTGAAATTTCAGGGTACTATTCAACAATTCAATAGGAATCAAAACCCCCTCCAACCACTGTTTCTACTCATGCGCGTAGGGATGGGGTTGTTTTCCTGTGCTTTGAGACTCCAACAGACTAATCATGCAGTTTTTTGTGCTTCACAATCCTTGTTTTTGCACCTGTACTCCTGTAAAATTGCTATGTGAGAGAAAAGCCCAACACGCCTCCCAGGCTGCTCTCCCAGACGACTCCCAGGTCGACTCCGAAGGCGACCAATAACCTCACCAAAAGCGCTCCTCCCGTGCCCTCCCGCCACCGGCAGTTCAAATAGGAATAGATGTAAATAGCATGAAAATAACAGCAATTTCGGTCCATGCAATGAAATGGCACCACAAACCATGTAGTAGTATGTCACTCCAAAATAAAAATAAATCATTGGAAAGTATGACTCCGGTCAGAGAGTTCAACAAGGATGAAGATGAACAATTGCGCACACATGCAATTCTTCAAGTGTCATAGTTAAACTGGTTTGTTCAGACATGCCATTCATGAGACGACGGCAGATGACAGCACCTCATGAACACAAACTAGTACAGCCCCTCACACAATGTATAACTCCTAACCAATGGTTCTACAATATGTAGCACAAATCAAGACCAATAAAAAGAAAAAATTCCAACAAAAACTGAGGCAACGATGCCACAACAGTTACTAAAGGTGGTCGGTAGATCCACAGCAACTGTTGCAAAAATGAGTTGGCCTGTAACAATTTTCATAACCAAACAAACGTCTAAAAAGACATACTATGTTTTGTTAACAATGTATAGTTCAACCACTTGCTAGAAGAATCATTTGTGCACAGCTTAGGTAAGAAAATATATCCATGCAATGATAACCAATTACCAAGTAAGCGCGTATAGCTTAATGTTTTTCCCCGAAATATAGTAAGTACTCCCCCTCCAACTCTAAAAAGATGCCGCCCACACTTTTCGAGATTTAACTTTGACCGCCAATTAGACCAATAATACATAAGCCATGTAACTTAAAAATTATACCATTGGAAAATTCTTTCAGATACAAACTTAATGGTATAATCTTATTAGTTAAATTCATGGTCAAACTTGACTTTCATAAAGAGTGTGTGCCTTCTTTTTGGAGTCCAATAATTAATTGTTTGACCTGCAATCTCTCTGTCTATCTAATACTCCCTCCGTAACTTAATATAAGACGTTTTTTGACAAATGTCTTATATTAAGTTAGAGAAGGAGAAATTATGATGGACTAATTTACTACCATGGCAAGAATACCAATCATGTATCACCACTTAATCTTTGTGCATCTAATCAAAAGCATCTAAAATGGGATTGAAAATTATGTAACTCAATGTATGGCACTATTTTCTCGCATATTATTCCCTCCATTTGAGTGTTTGTCACTTTATCCACTTTAGTCAATCCACCTTTGAACCAATTTACTAATTACACTAGAATAAGTAGGGTGTGGTAGCTGAAACTTGACTAATTGTTCATCTGACGGACAGGAATACTTTAAGGTTCTATTATTCCATTGTCAAGTTGAAGTCAAACAATAACCATCTTAGATTGACAGTGTCTGGTTTTCCTATTCAGATATTTTCAATCAAACTGTAGGATAGTCAATTGTGGACTCCAGTACATGCATACCAATAAGGCTAAGATATCACAGTTTGGAGATAGAAAGAGAGATTTAATATTTTTAACCAACTAGGTAAGATGACGAAACATCAGCCGAAATTAACCCAATTACGCATCTAGATATATATATTTAGAAGACGAACAATGCTACTGCATCCGATATATCTGAGACTTAATTACTACAATTACAAGCAATAAGCATCAACCAAAACCCAGCTAGGCCCACTTTCGCATTAGAAAACCTAACAAAATTCGAGAACCAACTTATCCAGCAAGGCCTGGAATAAGGTATATAGGAAAATAAACGACAGCCAGGCGCAATGGTACATCATGTGCAACATGGGATGAGTCAGCAATGCTTCGTCTCACCTGTACTGCGGATGAGCATCTCCCGGACTGGCCTTGACGGAGCCGACCACGAATCCGACTGCAAGAAGGGAAGCCAATCGAACTACCCAGAGGCTACTTCCGGCCATCCCGGATGGCACGCCTGGGTCAGAGTCCGCGAACCCCTCGCCGCAACCAGCTAGATGGATCTTCACTCCACGGCAGTCCAGGAGTAAAGGGGAGAGGACGACAAGGAGTAGCACTGCAACGAGTTCCAATTGACAGAGAATGTTGATGCCCTGTTCCAACTCCCAAGTTCCAGAGGGATAGAATTAGGCTTTTAGTAAGTGTAAAATTGAATAATCAAATCATTAGCTAGCTGTACTGTAGTCTGTAGATCACCTTCAGTAAGGCAATGGCACCAGGAGCGTACCTTGGGTGGGTGCTGCTGCCGCAGCCTGCGAGGGCGAAGTGGAGATCTAAAGCGGCGAGCTGCCGCCGGCTTGCCTCCGTGCCTCGCCGCTGGCTGCTGACTAGCCTGGCGCCTGAGAGAGCCAGAGAGCTGAGGGTGGAGTCGGGGGACGGGGAGGAACCGTCCGGGGAAGGAGAGGAGCAGTCCTCGCCGCCGGGTCAAAGGCGGGCTCACGGAGCGGAGCGGAGGGAGCGGCGGTGGTCTGGTGGAGGCCGGCGGAGGCGGCTCTGGTGAGGGCCGACGAAGGGGAGCGGCGCGGCGGCGGTGGACGGCGGAGTGAGCGAGGCTGGGAGATGGCTCCTGGTCGTGGCGGCGCAGTCGGAGATGGAGATGGGAGAGGAGGATGAAAAAAGGATTGGGCTATTGATTGATTTGTTCGTTGGGGGTCGGCCATTTTCGCTAACCAGACGGGCCCTTGGGCTGATGGGAAAAAGCCCACTCGGGCCTTCTTTGATTTGTGCGAATTGTGTAGGAATTTTATAGCACAGGATTTTCAAAGAATTTCGTTTTGGGGGGTTGTAGGAAATGATTATATTATTACTATGCAGTAGGATAGAAACTAATTCTTCACATTTCAAAGAAAAAAACATTAGACTGGGAGAAATGAAAAAAATCATAACCTATGCATCAAATGACATTCATTTTTTTTATAGGAATTGAGATACATTTCATCACACTTCCTATGATTTTCCGATTATTATGATATTCCTATCCTATGAACAAAAGGAGGTCTCAGTCAAGACCCCCACACCACACCCAGGAAAGAAAAAGAAAATAACTAACTAAGGTTACCCCTTGCGGGGACCTCCAAGGGTGCGCCAAGTAGTGCGTTCAGTTGTCGCCACATGTTACGTGTTGGGTATGTTCCATGTATTTTTTTTATTCACGTTTTTGGGGTTAACATGAGATTTTTCCGGGAGGTTTTTTGTTTTCGTTTTCTGCCTATTTTTTCCGATGTTTTGAAGGGAAAAAATGTGAAGCACAGCTATGCTTCAGGGGAAAATGTTTTCACGAGAAGCACATATTTGCTTCCGCGAGAAGCACAATTGTGTTTCCCGAGGGAAAGAAAAATTGTGTTTTTGTGAGAAGCACGGATTTGCTTCCGCGAGAAGCACAATTGTGTTTCTCGAGGGAAAGAAAATTTGTGATTTTGTGAGAAGCACAAATTTTCTTTGTGTGGAAGTACAAACTTTCGTATATGTGCTTCTCCAAAAAAAAGGAGGAAAAACACATCATGTGCTTCCAGAAAAAAGGGAAACCCCTCAACCACGCTTCTAGGCTTCGGGTTTTCTCTTCCCTTTTTCAGTATTCATTTTTTCATGAATAATTTATTATTTGTTTTTTTGAATTTTGTTATTTGGATTTTTTTTCAGCTCTTAGTTTTTTATTTCTTGTCTTTTGTGTGGAATTTTTTTTGTGGAAACTAATTAGCATGAGATCTAGTTTCAAATATTTCAACATGAGAAATCCATTGTTGAAAATGATTTGGTATTTGGACGCACGGATCAAGAGATAAAACATCTTGGAAAAATGAATCTATACAAAAAAGGAAAAAATTCAGGTTCCGACAACTGATGCACATGCAGTGCCCCATTGGTCAAACCAGAGAAAATGGGGAAGTAAACTTTGCAAGACGTAACCCTTAACTAGTGATTTTGAAGAAAAATACACAAAATCCGGAGAGCTCCCAATCGGCGTTGTCCCTATCTCCCCCATAGGTCTATAGATATCGACCAAACATGCACCCCCTTGCAACCACAAACCATACTGGGCCAGCCCAGTTCGCATGGTTTTCTCTGTGCTTCCCGTCAGTTTTGGGAAGGTTCTATGGGTTTTCTTTTTTTCGGTTTCTTTTTTAATTTTTCTTTTATTATTTTAGTTGTTATTATTATTATTTTGTTTCATGACCATTTTTTGAAACTTTTTTTTCAGAAATCACGAACATTTTTAGAATTCAAGAAAAGTTTGCAAATTTTCTTGAATAGGAACATTTATTGAAATGTAAAAAAATCAATTTGTGAGAATTTTTTAAATATGTGAGCATTTTATAATTGAGAACATTTGTTTCAAATTTGAGAATTTTTTTTGAAATTCCAATTCGAAATTTGGGAACATTATTTCAAATTCATGAATAATTTTTAAATTTGAGAACATTTTTTAAAAATTGGGAGCATTTATCAATGGAACCGTGCATCCAATTACCGAATCATTTTGCCCGTTGGATTTCTCGTGACGGGATCTTCAAAACTACATCTCATATTAATATTTATCTCTTAAGTCAAGTACCTTTAAATATGTGAAAGATAGATTGTGGGCGAAAGCGAATAGATGGGTAGAAAAAAGCAATTTCCGTCGCTTGCAAGGAGATACTTTTTAGATCAGTGGCACAAGCAGTTCTCATCTTTTCGATGTCATGTTTCAAGCTACCTCGGGGATTATGTGAACATATGAACAAACTCATCAGTCAATTTTTTGGGGGCAGCAAGGAAGGCCAATGGAAATCACATTGGGTATCATGGAGATCAATGACACATCCGAACTTTTTAGCCTCGCTCTTTTGGCTCGACAAGCTTGGCGTATCCTAACTAGCCTTGATTCCATGTGTGCTTGGGTGATAAAGTCTATTTAATTTCCCATTGGTACTATTCTTTCTACGAAAGTGGGTTCCAATCCCTCTCAAATATGGCATTAAATAGTAGAAGGTAGAGACGTGCTCTCTCAAGGTCTCATGAGAAGGAGCAATAATGGAGCTTCGACACGTATTTGGGCATAGAATTGGATACCAGGGGGCACTTCCATGAGGTCAGTTGCTTATTTAGCTAATAATTGATAACCCACAAGTATAGGGGATCGTAACGGTTTTCGAGGGTAGAGTATTCAATCCAAATTTATAGATTCGACACAATGGAAGCCAAAGAATATTTGAAGGTATTAGCAGCTGAGTTGTCAATTCAACCACATCTGGAGATTAATTATCTGCAGCAAAGTGATCAGTAGCAAAGTAGTTTGATAGTAGTGACAGCAGCAATAGTAACAGTAATAGTGATAGCAGTAATTTTGTAGCAAGTGTAACAATGATGATAGCAGTAGTAACTTAGCAGAAACAATATGGAAAAGTTCGTAGGCATTGGATCGGTGACTTGTTGGATGATATTCATCATGAGACAGTTATAACCTAGGGCGATACGACACTATCTCTAGTTCATCGATATAATGTAGTCATGTATTCCGTAAATAGTCATACGTGCTTGATTAAAAGAACTTACATGACATCTTTTGTCCTACCCTCCCATGGCAGGGGGGTCCTGTTGGGGAACGTAGCAGAAATTTAAAATTTTCTACGCATCACCAAGATCAATCTATGGAGTCATCTAGCAACGAGGGGAGAGGAGTGCATCTACATACCCTTGTAGATCGCGAGCGGAATCGTTCAAGAGAACGGGGTTGATGGAGTCGTACTCGTCGTGATCCAAATCACCGAAGATCCTAGCGCCGAACGGACGACACCTCCGTGTTCAACACACGTACGGAGCGAGGACGTCTCCCGTGCCTTGATCCAGCAAGGAGGAAGGAGAGGTTGAGGAAGAGGGCTCCAACAGCAGCACGACGGCGTGGTGGTGGTGGAGCTGCAGTACTCCGGCAGGGCTTCGCCAAGCTCTTGCGGAGGAGGAGAGGTGTTGGGGAGGGGAGGGGCTGCGCCTTGGATGTTGTGTGCAGCCTCCCCTTGCCCCTCTATATATAGGGGAAGGAGGAAGGGGGCCGGCCCCCTCTAGATGAGATCTAGAGGGGGGGCGGCCAAGGGGAGGGGGCTTGCCCCCCAAGCAAGGGGGGCACCCCCCTTAGGGTTCCCCCCCAACCCTAGGCGCATGGGCCCAAGGGGGGATGCGCCCAGCCCATGTAGGGCTGGTTCCCTTTCCTCTACAACCCATTAGGCCCTCCGAGAGAGGTGGCCCCTCCCGGTGGCCCCGGTACAATACCGATATGCCCCCGAACCTTTCTCGTGACTGTATGACAACTTCCTATATATAAATCTTCACCTCCGGACCATTCTGGAACTCCTCGTGACGTCCGGGATCTCATCCGGGACTCCGAACAACATTCGGTAATCACATACAAGTCTTCCTAATAACCCTAGCATAATCGAACCTTAAGTGTGTAGACCCTACGGGTTCGGGAACCATGCAAACATGACCGAGACAACTCTCCGATCAATAACCAACAGCGGGATCTGGATACCCATGTTGACTCCCACATGTTCCACGATGATCTCATTGGATGAACCACGATGTCGAGGATTCAAGTAATCTCGTATATAATTCCCTTTGTCAATCGGTACGTTACTTGCCCGAGATTCGATCGTCGGTATCCCAATACCTCGTTCAATCTCGTTATCGGCAAGTCACTTTACTCGTGCCGTAATGCATGATCCCATGACCAACTACTTAGTCACACTGAGCTCATTATGATGATGCATCACCGAGTGGGCCCAGAGATACCTCTTCGTCATACGGAGTGACAAATCCCAGTCTCGATTCATGCCAACCCAACAGACACTTTCGGGAGATACCTGTAGTGCACCTTTATAGTCACCCAGTTACGTTGTGACGTTTGGTACACCCAAAGCACTCCTACGGTATCCGGGAGTTGCACAATCTCATGGTCTAAGGAAATGATACTTGACATTCAGAAAAGCTCTAGCAGACGAACTACACGATCTTGTGCTATGCTTAGGATTGGGTCTTGTCCATCAAATCATTCTCCTAATGATGTGATCCCGTTATCAATGACATCCAATGTCCATGGTCAGGAAACCGTGACCATCTATTGATCAACGAGCTAGTCAACTAGAGGCTCACTATGGACATGTTGTGGTCTATGTATTCACACATGTATTACGATTTCCGGATAACACAATTATATCATGAACAATAGACAATTATCATGAACAAGGAAATATAATAATAATAACCATTTTATCATTGCCTCTAGGGCATATTTCCAACAGTCTCCCACTTGCACTAGAGTCAATAATCTAGTTACATTGTGATGAATCAAACACCCATAGAGTTCTGGTGTTAATCATGTTTTGCTCGAGGAAGAGGTTTAGTCAACGGATCTGCGACATTCAGGTCCGTATGCACTTTACAAATATCTATGTCTCCATTTTGAACATTTTCACAAATGGAGTTGAAGCGATGCTTGATATGCCTGGTCTTTCTGTGAAACCTGGGCTCCTTGGCAAGGGCAATAGCTCCAGCGTTGTCACCGAAGAGAGTCATCGGGCCCGACGCATTGGGAAATAACTCCTAGGTCGGTAATGAACTCCTTTACCCAGATTGCTTCTTGTGTTGCCTCCGGGGCTGCCATGTACTCCGCTTCACATGTCGATCCCGCCACGACGCTTTGCTTGCAACTGCACCAGCTGACTGCCCCACCATTCAAAATATACAGGTATCCGGTTTGTGACTTGGAGTCATCCAGATCTGTGTCGAAGCTAGCATCAACGTAACCCTTTACGACGAGCTCTTCGTCACCTCCATAAATGAGAAACATATCCTTAGTACTTTTCAGGTACTTTAGGATATTCTTGACCGTTGTCCAGTGTTCCATGCCGAGATTAGTTTGGTACCTTCCTACCAAACTTACGGCAAGGTTTACATCAGGTCTGATACAAAGCATGGTATACATAATAGACCCTATGGCCGAGGCATAGGGGACGACACTCATCTTTTCTCTATCTTCTGCCGTGGTCGGGCATTGAGCCGTGCTCAATCTCGTACCTTGCAACACAGGCAAGAACCCCTTCTTTGACTGACCCAAATTAAACTTCTTCAATATCTTGTCAAGGTACGTACTCTGTGAAAGACCAATGAGGCGTCTCGATCTATCTCTATAGATCTTGATGCCTAATATATAAGCAGCTTCTCCAAGATCCTTCATTGAAAAACACTTGTTCAAGTAGGCCTTTATGATTTCCAAGAATTCTATATCATTTCCCATCAATAGTATGTCATCCACATATAATATGAGAAATGCTACAGAGCTCCCACTCACTTTCTTGTAAACACAGGCTTCTCCATAAGTCTGCGTAAACCCAAATGCTTTGATCATCTCATCAAATCGAATGTTCCAACTCCGAGATGCTTGCACCAGCCCATAGATTGAGCGTTGGAGCTTGCACACCTTGTCAGCATTCTTAGGATCGACAAAACCTTCCGGTTGTATCATATACAATTCTTCCTTAAGGAAACCATTAAGGAATGCCGTTTTGACGTCCATTTGCCATATCTCATAATCATAGAATGCGGCAATTGCTAACATGATTCGGACGGACTTCAGCTTCGCTACAGGTGAGAAAGTCTCATCGTAGTCAACCCCTTGAACTTGTCGATAACCCTTAGCGACAAGCCGAGCCTTATAGATGGTCACATTACCATCCGCGTCTGTCTTCTTCTTAAAGATCCATTTATTTTCTATGGCTCGCCGATCATCGGGCAAGTCAGTCAAAGTCCATACTTAGTTTTCATACATGGATCCTATCTCAGATTTCATGGCTTCTAGCCATTTGTCGGAATCTGGGCCCGCCATGGCTTCTTCATAGTTCGAAGGTTCACCATTGTCCAACAACATGATTTCCAGGACAGGGTTGCCGTAACACTCTGGTGGGAACGTGTCCTTGTGGACCTACGAAGTTTAGTAGCAACTTGATCTGAAGTTTCATGATCATCATCATTAACTTCCTCTCTAGTCGGTGCAGGCACCTCAGGAACATTTTCCTGAGCTGGGCCACTCTCCGGTTCAAGAGGCAATACTTCATCAAGTTCTACTTTCCTCCCACTTACTTCTTTCGAGAGAAACTCTTTCTCTAGAAAGGATCCATTCTTGGCAACAAAGATCTTGCCTTCGGATCTGAGGTAGAAGGTATACCCAATAGTTTCTTTAGGGTATCCTATGAAGACGCATTTTTCCGATTTGGGTTTGAGCTTTTCTGGTTGAAGTTTCTTCACGTAAGCATCGCATCCCCAAACTTTTAGAAATGACAGCTTAGGTTTCTTCCCAAACCATAATTCATACGGTGTCGTCTCAACGGATTTCGACGGTGCCCTATTTAAAGTGAACGTGGCGGTCTCTAAAGCATAGCCCCAAAATGACAGTGGTAGATCGGTAAGAGACATCATAGATCGCACCATATCTAATAGAGTGCGATTACGACGTTCAGACACGCCATTACGCTGAGGTGTTCCAGGAGGCGTGAGTTGTGAAACTATTCCACATTTCCTTAAGTGCGTGCCAAATTCGTGACTCAAATATTCTTCCCCACGATCTGATCGCAAGAACTTGATTTTCCTTTCACATTGATTCTCAACCTCACTCTAAAATTCCTTGAACTTTTCAAAGGTCTCAGACTTGTGTTTCATTAAGTAGACATACCCATATCTACTCAAGTCATTAGTGAGGGTGAGAACATAACGATAGCCACCGCGAGCCTCAACACAAATTGGACCGCACACATCAGTATGTATGATTTCCAATAAGTTGGTTGCTCGCTCCATTGTTCCGGAGAATGGAGTCTTGGTCATTTTGCCCATGAGGCATGGTTCGCACGTGTCAAATGATTCATAATCAAGAGACTCCAAAAGTCCATCTGCATGGAGTTTCTTCATGCGTTTGACACCAATGTGACCAAGGCGGCAGTGCCACAAGTATGTGGGACTATCATTATCAACCTTACATCTTTTGGTACTCACACTATGAATATGTGTAACATCACGTTCGAGATTAAATAAGAATAAACCATTGACCAGCGGGGCATGACCATAAAACATATCTCTCATATAAATAGAACAACCATTATTCTCAGATTTAAATGAGTAGCCATCTCGTATTAAACGAGATCCTGATACAATGTTCATGCTCAAAGCTGGCACTAAATAACAATTATTGAGGTTTAAAACTAATCTCGTAGGTAAATGTAGAGGTAGCGTGCCGACGGTGATCACATCGACCTTGGAACCATTCCCGACGCGCATCATCACCTCGTCCTTCGCCAGTCTCCGCTTATTCCGCATCTCCTGTTTTGAGTTACAAATATGAGCAACCGCACCGGTATCAAATACCCAGGATCTACTACGAGTACTGGTAAGGTACACATCAATAACATGTATATCACATATACCTTTGGTGTTGCCGGCCTTCTTGTCCGCTAAGTACTTGGGGCAGTTCCGCTTCCAGTGACCACTTCCCTTGCAATAAAAACACTCAATCTCGGGCTTGGGTCCATTCTTTGGCTTCTTCCCGGCAGCTTGCTTACCGGGCGCGACAACTCCCTTGCCGTCCTTCTTGAAGTTCTTTTTACCCTTGCCTTTCTTGAACTTAGTGGTTTTATTCACCATCAACACTTGATGTTCCTTTTTGATTTCCACCTCCGCTGATTTCAGCATTGAATATACCTCAGGAATGGTCTTTTCCATCCCCTGCATATTGAAGTTCATCACAAAGCTCTTGTAGCTAGGTGGGAGCGACTGAAGGATTCTTTCAACGACCGCATCATCCGGGAGATTAACTCCCAGCTGAGACAAGCGATTGTGCAACCTAGACATTTTGACTATGTGCTCGCTGACGGAACTATTCTCCTCCATCTTACAACTGTAGAACTTGTCGGAGACTTCATATCTCTCGACCCGGGCATGAGCTTGGAAAACCATTTTTAGCTCTTGGAACATCTCATATGCTCCGTGTTGCTCAAAACGCTTCTGGAGCCTCGGTTCTAAGCTGTAAAGCATGCCGCACTGAACCAGGGAGTAATCATCAGCACGGGACTGCCAAGCGTTCATAACATCTTGGTTTGCTGGGGGTGGTGCTTCACCTAGCGGTGCTTCAAGGACATATGCTTTCTTGGCAGCTATGAGGATGATCCTCAAGTTCTGGACCCAGTCCGTATAGTTGCTACCATCGTCTTTCAGCTTGGTTTTCTCTAGGAACGCGTTGAAGTTGAGGACAACATTAGCATGGGCCATTTGATCTACAAGACATATTGTAAAGATTTTAGACTAAGTTCATGATAATTAAGTTCATCTAATCAAATTATTTAATGAACTCCCACTCAGATAGACATCCCTCTAGTCATCTAAGTGATACATGATCCGATTCAACTAGGTCGTGTCCGTTCATCACGTGAGACGGACTAGTCATCATCGGTGAACATCTTCATGTTGATCGTATCTTCCATACGACTCATGTTCGACGTTTCGGTCTTCCATGTTCCGAGGCCATGTCTGTACATGCTAGGCTCGTCAAGTCAACCTAAGTGTTTTACGTGTGTAAATCTGGCTTACACCCGTTGTATGCGAACGTTAGAACCTATCACACCCGATCATCACGTGGTGCTTCGGAACAACGGACCTTAGCAACGGTGCACAGTTAGGGGGAACACTTTCTTGAAATTATTGCGAGGGATCATCTTATTTGTGCTACCGTCATTCTAAGCAAATAAGATGTAAAACATGATAAACATCACATGCAATCAAATAGTGACATGATATGGCCAATATCATTTTGCTCCTTTTTGATCTCCATCTTCAGGGCGCCATGATCATCGTCGTCACCGGCATGACACCATGATCTCCATCATCGTGTCTTCATGAAGTTGTCTCGTCAACTATTACTTCTACTACTATGGCTAACGGTTACTAATAAAGTAAAGTAATTACATGACGTATAAGTTGACACGCAGGTCATAAATAAATTAAGACAACTCCTATGGCTCCTGCCGGCTGTCATACTCATCGACATGCAAGTCATGATTCCTATTACAAGAACATGATCTATCTCATACATCACATATATCATTCATCACATCCTTTTGGCCATATCACATCACACGGCATATGCTGCAAAAACAAGTTAGACGTCCTCTAATTGTTGTTGCAAGTTTTTACGTGGCTGCTATAGGTTTGTAGCAAGATTGTTTCTTACCTACGCCAAAACCACAACGTGATATGCCAATTTCTATTTACCCTTCATAAGGACCCTTTTCATCGAATCCGATCCGACTAAAGTGGGACAGACAGACACCCGCTAGCCACCTTATGCAACTAGTGCATGTCAGTCGGTGGAACCAGTCTCACGTAAGCATACGTGTAAGGTCGGTCCGTGCCGCTTCATCCCACGATGCCGCTGAATCAAGGTAAGACTAGTAAGGGCAAGTAAATTGACAAAATCGATGCCCACCACAACTTGTGTTCTACTCGTGCATAGAAACTACGCATAGACCTAGCTCATGATGCCATTGTTGGGGAACGTAGCAGAAATTTAAAATTTTCTACGCATCACCAAGATCAATCTATGGAGTCATCTAGCAACGAGGGAAGAGAAGTGCATCTACATACCCTTGTAGATCGCGAGCGGAAGCGTTCAAGATAACGGGGTTGATGGAGTCGTACTCATCGTGATCCAAATCACCAAAGATCCTAGCGCCGAACGGACGGCACCTCCGCGTTCAACACACGTACGGAGCGAGGACATCTCCCGTGCCTTGATCCAGCAAGGAGGAGGGAGAGGTTGAGGAAGAGGGCTCCAATAGCAGCACGACGACGTGGTGGTGGTGGAGCTGCAGTACTCCGGCAGGGCTTCGCCAAGCTCTTGCGGAGGAGGAGAGGTGTTGGGGAGGGGAGGGGCTGCACCTTGGATGTTGTGTGCAGCCCTCCCCTTGCCCCTCTATATATAGGGGAAGGAGGAAGGGGGCCGGGCCCCTCTAGATGAGGTCTAGAGGGGGGGGGGGGCGGCCAAGGGGAGGGGGCTTGCCCCCCAAGCAAGGGGGCGCCCCCTTAGGGTTTCCCCCCAACCCTAGGCGCATGGACCCAAGGGGGGGATGCGCCCAGCCCATGTAGGGCTGGTTCCCTTTCCTCTACAGCCCATTAGGCCCTCCGAGAGAGGTGGCCCCTCCCGGTGGACCCCCGGAACCCCTCCGGTGGCCCCGGTACAATACCGATATGCCCCCGAACCTTTCCGGTGACCGTATGACAACTTCCTACATATAAATCTTCACCTCCGGACCATTCCGGAACTCCTCATGATGTCCGGGATCTCATCCGGGACTCCGAACAACATTAGGTAATCACATACAAGTCTTCCTAATAACCCTAGCGTCATCGAACCTTAAGTGTGTAGACCCTACGGGTTCGGGAACCATGCAGACATGACCGAGAAAACTCTCCGGTCAATAACCAACAACGGGATCTGGATACCCATGTTGACTCCCACATGTTCCATGATGATCTCATCGGATGAACCACGATGTCGAGGATTCAAGCAATCTCGTATACAATTCCCTTTGTCAATCGGTACGTTACTTGCCTGAGATTCGACCGTCGGTATCCCAATACCTCGTTCAATCTCGTTGCCGGCAAGTCACTTTACTCGTGCCATAATGCATGATCCCGTGACCAACTACTTAGTCACACTGAGCTCATTATGATGATGCATTACCGAGTGGGCCCAGAGATACCTCTCCGCCATACGGAGTGACAAATCCCAGTCTCGATTCATGCCAACCCAACAGACACTTTAGGAGATACCTTTAGTGCACCTTTATAGTCACCCAGTTACGTTGTGACGTTTGGTACACCTAAAGCACTCCTACGGTATCCGGGAGTTGCACAATCTCATGGTCTAAGGAAATGATACTTAACATTCAGAAAAGCTCTAGCAGACGAACTACACGATCTTGTGCTATGCTTAGGATTGGCTCTTGTCCATCACATCATTCTCCTGATGATGTGATCCCGTTATCAATGACATCCAATGTCCATGGTCAGGAAACCATGACCATCTATTGATCAACGAGCTAATCAACTAGAGGCTCACTAGGGACATGTTGTGGTCTATGTATTCACACATGTATTATGATTTTTGGATAACACAATTATAGCATGAACAATAGACAATTATATCATGAACAAGGAAATATAATAATAACCATTTTATCATTGCCTCTAGGGCATATTTCCAACAGGTCCATATTGGACTAAGGGATATTAAGGCCTCTTTTTAATAGAGAATCGGAACATAGCAATAACACGCGGTGAATACATGAACTCCTCAAACTACGGTCATCAGCGAGAGTGGGCCCGGTTGTTGTCACTCCGGGGTTGTCGGATCATAACCATAGTAGGTGACTATAACTTGCAAGATCGGATCTAGAACATGGATATAATGATGATAACATAAACGGTTCAGATCTGAAATCATGGCACTCGGGCCCAAAGTGACAAGCATTAAGCATAGCAAAAGTCATAGCAACATCAATCTAAGAACATAGTGGATACTAGGGATCAGGCCCTAACAAAACTAACTCGATTACATGATGAATCTCATCCAACTCCTCACCGACCAGCGAGCCTACGAAGGAATTACTCACTCTCGGTGGGGAGCATCATGGAATTGGCGATGGAGAAGGGTTGGTGATGATGAAGAACGAAGACCCCCCTCTTCGGAGCCCCAAACGGACTCCAGATCTGCCCTCCCGAGGAAGAACAGGGCTTGGTGACGGCTCCATCTCGTGGATCGCGATAATTCTTTCTCCCTATTTTTTTTCTGAAAATATGTGATTTTATAGTATCAGGGGGGTCATCTGCGGGGCCACCAGGTGGGTACAACCCACCTGGGCGTGCTAGGAGAGGGGGGCGCGCCCTGATGGGTTGTGCCCACCCAGGGGCCCTCTCTGGTGGGTCTTGGCTCTAGAAATTCTTATTATTGATATAAAAAATCCTCACAAAGTTTCGTTCCATTTCAAGAACTTTTATTTCTGCACAAAAACAACACCATGGTAGTTCTGCTGAAAACAGCGTCAGTCCGGGGTTAGTTTCATTCAAATCATGCAAATTAGAGTCCAAAACAAGAGGAAAAGCATGAGAAAAAGTAGATACGTTGGAGACGTATCAATAATTCATCCATGTGTTGTTAGTGAGCTAATTGATAATACTTCTGTAACATGGAGAGACGACTTAATTCAACAATTTTTCCTTTCTATTGATGCAACTGCAATCAAAAGTACTCCTCTTTGCACTCTCCCAATGGATGATTTATGGCTTGGTAGTTCGAGAAATAAGAGTTGTTTTTCGTGGGATCAGCCTATAGAATGTTAGCAAACACGAGAACTAGGTTGAGGATTGGCTAGAAGAGAGAAAAGCAACTTCAAATGGGTCCGTGGAGGAGAAGCACTAGATGTCCTTCTAGAATGTACAGGCGTCGGCTAAATCAAAAAATTCCTTTGGAGATCAGGGAAGCACTCGTTGTCATCCGAGGATGTCCGACTCAATAGAAAGATGACTAATGTTGATAGTTGTCAATTGTGAGGGAATATAGACTCTTAGAGACACTCTTTGCTTGAGTGAAAAATGGCAAGCTGAGCATGGGCCTTTGTAGGTGGAGATCTTGCCAAACATATTTTGGAGATGCGAGAAGCAAGTGCAAAACAATGGTTATTTTGATTGCTGGAATTTTTACCTCATGCTAAATTTACGAAGATGGCAATGAACTCCATCAACCCTAGCTTTTTGTTCTACGAACTTTTACCTCAAATCCTTTCGAGTATAATTTCTGGTGTTGATTATTTCTTGTAGTTGACGCTTAGAAGTTTTATTGGTGAAAGATTTATATGTTCATATTGTTACTCATAATATATTCATCTTCACTGATCATGATCCATATGATGTGTTGTGAGTAGCCTGTTACATTCTTGAGGACATGGGATAACCTTGGTTGCTAGTTAGTAATCTTGTGAAGCTTAATCTAGTTCAATGTTTTGATGTGTGTGTGTGTGCGCGCGCGCGCGTGTGTTGCTCATTGCAGGGATGTTGGTGGTGATGCGGCTGATTAGCGTCGACGGTGGTGTGTGTGTTTATGCGCCCCTGATAATCCCCAAATGCAAGGAATCATCATAGCAATTTCCAAAGATGGAAGTGATAAGTATGGAGTGTCGAACCCACAAGGAGCTAAAGGTAAGATCAATATTCTCTCAAGCCCTATCTGCCACTGATACGACTCTACGTACACCGGACGTTTGCTTCCAACTAGAAACGAGAAATAAAACTACGTTGTGGGTATGGAGTAGATAACTTTGCATGATATCGGAGAGCTAAAATATGAAAGTAGGTGTTGTTATCAATAAGTTAGAATATGTTACTAAATATTATGAATAGCGAGTGTGGAATAATGGTGGATCGGTGTGCGGAATTGTCCTAGGCAATTGTTAACAAGATCGGTAATCACTATTGCAGTTTCATATGAGGGAGAGGCATAAACTAACATACTTTCTCTACTTGGATCATATGCACTTATGATTGGAACTCTAGAAAGCATCCGCAACTACTAAAGATCATCAAGGTAAAACCCAACCATAGCATTAAAGCATCAATTCCTCTTTATCCCATACGCAACAACCCCGTTACTCGAGTTTGTGTTTCAGTCACTCATGCAACCCACTATAAGCGAATCATAAACGTATTGCAACACCCTACAGCGGGAATCCCTCAAGCTTGCGCGACATGGAGGGCACCATAGGACAACACCAAAATAAAACATACAACTCATACCAATCTAGATCATCAATCAACCCAAAGACAAAGGATATCTACTCAAAACATCATAGGATGGCAACACATCATTGGATCATAATATGTGGCATAAAGCACCATGTTCAAGTAGGGATTACAGCGGGGTGCGGGAGAGTGGACCGCGTAAAAGAGATAAGGATGGTGATGTTGATGAAGACGATCACCGCGGCGATGATTCCCCTCTCGATGGCACTCTAGTGCCACCAAGAGAGAGGAGGAGAGGTTCTCCCCCTTGTGCTTCCTCCTCCATGGCCTCCCCCTGGATGGGGAGAGGTTCTCCCTCTGGTCCTTGGCCTTCATGAGAATAATGGCCCCTCCGGGATCCTCCTCCATGCCTCCGCTGATGATGGCCCCCTCCGGCAGGGTGCCAGAGAGGGCCTAGATTGGTTTTCGGTGGCTACGAAGGCTTCTGGCGGCGGAACTCCCGATCTAGGTTAATTTTCTGAGGTTTCTGTATTTATATGAATTTTTGGCGTCGTTCTCACGTTAAGGAGGTGCCTGAGGCGTCCATGAGGCAGGCCCACGCGCCGGGGGGGGGGGGGGCGCCCCCACCCTCGTGGATGCCCCGGGACTCTCCTAGCCCAACTCTTTTACTCCAGTGTCTTCTTTTGGTCCATAAAATATCGTCAAAAATTGGCACATCAATTGGACTCCGTTTGATATTCCTTTTCTGTAAAACTCAAAACAAGGAAAAAACAGAAACTGGCACTGGGCTCTAGGTTAATAGGTTAGTCCCAAAAACCATATAAAATAGCACATAAATGCATATAAAACATCCAAGGTTGATAATATAATAACATGAATACTTCATAAATTATAGATACGTTGGAGATGTATCAGCATCCCCAAGCTTAATTCCTGCTCATCCTCGAGTAGGTAAATGATAAAAGAAATAATTTATGAAGTGTGAATGCTAGCAAGTGCATAAGTTTCATCAATGATAGTTCCAATCACTTTTTCTAGCATCATTATATATCATAACAATAGCTCATCTTCATAAAACTTTTCATGATCAAGTAACAAGCTATTCACATGTTAAAGTATAGATCATAATCTTTCTTGAAACTAACAAACTATATTCTCAGTCATCAAACAATTACAATTCATCTTATTTTCAGGAAGGGTCTATGTCAGAGCTTTGATTTAGCAAACCCCACATACTCAACTATCATTTAATCTTCCACAATTGCTAACACTCACGTGATATTTAATGGTTCAAAGTTTTAATCGGACACAGAGAAAGGTAGGGGCTTATAGATTCGCCTCCCAACCTTTTACCTCAAGGGTAATGTCAGCAATAATAGCTCATGATAACTTACATCCAATTGGATATATATATCAGGATCTTTCCAACACAATGTGCTTGCCAAAGGATAAAACGTAAAAAGGAAAGGTGAAGATCACCATGACTCTTGCATAAGGGTAGAAGATAAAAGTAAAAGATAGGCCCTTCTTAGAGGGAAGCAGAGGTTGTCATGCGCTTTTATGGTTGGATGCATAAAATCTTAATGCAAAAGAACGTCACTTTATATTGCCACTTGTGATATGGACCTTTATTATGCAGTCCATCGCTTTTATTTCTTCCACATCACAAGATCGTATAAATCTTATTTTCTCCACATTAATAGATCATACATATTTAGAAGGCAATTTTTTTATTTCATGCACCGATGACAACTTACTTGAAGGATCTTACTCAATCCATAGGTAGGTATGGTGGACTCTCATGGCAAAACTGGTTTAAGGAATGTTTGGAAGCACAAGTAGTATATCTACTTGGTGTAAAGAATTTGGCTAGCATGAGGGGGAAAATCAAGCTCAACATGTTGGATGATCCAAGACAATATACTTTATTTCAGATATAAGAAAACATAACCCATTATGTTGTCTTCCTTGTCCGACATCAACATTTTAGAATGTCATATTTTAATGAGTGCTCACAATTACAAAAGATGTCCAAGATAGTATATTTATATGTGAAATCTCTCTTCCTTCAATATTCTTTCATGAATTGTTCAAGTGACCAATTCTATGTTTGCTAACTTTCAATAAGTTTACTACCTATACTTATTCTATGTGAAGTCATTACTCCCCATGGTACAAGCATATGAAACATATATAAATTCATATTTATGATATTCAATTATTCAACCATTTACTCATAGGATATACGTAAAGAACGTGAGTAAATGACAAACTACTCCAAAAGATAATAGTGAAGGACACTGAGTAGTCAAATAATTAACTATCCATGGGAGGATTCTTTTTCATTTAATATTTAAGATCCAATGATTTTATTCAAACAGCAAGTAAAATTTACAATACTCTCCAAGCAAAACACATATCATGCGACGAATAAAAATATAGCTCCGAGTAAGGTATACCGATAGTTTTGAAGACGAAAGAGGGGATGCCTTCCGGGGCATCCCCAAGCTTAGGCGCTTGAGTCTTCCTTTAATATTACCTTGGGGTGCCTTGTGCATCCCAAAGCTTAGGGTCTTTCCACTCCTTATTCTCCTCATATCGATATCTCACCCAAAGCTTGAAAACTTCAATCACACAAAACTTAACGGAACTTCGTGAGATAGGTTAGTATGATAAAGAGTAAACCATTCACCTTGGTAATGTCTAAGACAAAGATCATAATTATTATCACACAATTCCTACTGTACCATATCATTTCTACAATTTATATTGAGGAATATAAGTCATAGAAACTAGAAAACAAGCAAACTATGCAATGAAAACAGAATCTGTCAGAAACAGAACAGTCTGTAGTGATCTGAACACTAACCATACTTATGATACTCAAAAAATTATTAAATAAATTTGTGGACCTGAGGAATTTGTCTATTAATATTATTCAAAAAGAATCAGCACCAAAGCACTCTTCTGTAAAAAATGGCAGCTAATCTCGTGAGCGCAAAGTTTCTGTTTTTTACAGCAAGATCACATTAACTTTCACCCAAGTCTTCCCAAAGGTCTTACTTGGCACTATATTGAAAAAAAGCTATAAAACATGATTACTACAGTAGCTTAATCATGTAAACACACAATAACAGTAAGGGTAAATATTGGGTTGTCTCCCAACAAGTGCTTTTCTTTAATGCCTTTTAGCTAGGCATGATGATTTCAATGATGCTCACATGAAAGATAAGACTTGAACATAAAGAGAGCATCATGAAGAATATGACTAGCACATTTAAACCTAACCCACTTCCTATGCCTTGGTATTTTGTGAGCACACAATTTATGGGAACAAGAATCGACTAGCATAGGAAGGCAAAACAAGTATAACTTCAAAACTTTAAGCACATAGAGAGGAAAACTTGATATTATTGCACTCCTACAGGCATGTATTCCTCCCTCATAATAATTTTCAGTAGAATCATGAATGAGTTCAACAATATTACCATCACATAAAGCAATCTTTTCATGATCTACGAGCATAGAAATTTTACTACTCTCCACATAAGCAAAATTCTCCTCATTCGGAATGGCGGGATCACTAGTTCCTAAAGTTGACACTCTTAGAAACCCACTTTAGATGATAGTATTTTTCATACTCCAAAAGATATAAGTGAAGTTCATGGATCATTCTACAATTAACATAAACTAACCAATGTCCAAGCTCAAAATGTATAAGTGAAGCACACGAAGCATTCTATAAAGCCATACTCAAAAGATTTAAGTGAAGCTCAAAGAGCAATTCTATAAGATCATACTTAAAAGATATAAGTGAAGCACATGAAGCATTCTATAAATCAATGAAGGGCTACCTCATACTAGCATGGTTCATAAAGGAATAACAAAAAACACAAAGGACACAAATCATGTGAACAAAACAAAAACCGAGGTATACCGATAATTGTTGAAGAAGAAAGATGGGATGCCAACCGGGGCATCCCCAAGCTTAGATGCTTGAGTATCCTTAGAATATTTACTTGGGGTGCCTTGGGAATCCCCAAGCTTGAGCTCTTTCCTCTCTTTATTCTTCTCACATCGGTAACTCCTCGTTATTCGAACACTTCATCCACAAAAAACTTTAACAAAAACTTTGTGAGATCCGTTAGTATAATAAAGCAAATCACTACCTTTAGGTACTGTTGCAAACTCATTCCAATTTCATATTAGAACTATATCTACTGTATTCCAACTTCACCATGGTACATACCCCCC
>NC_041386.1:628627312-628629121 GCF_002162155.2 Triticum dicoccoides
TACCCATAGATTCATCAAAATAAGCAAACAACACACGAAAAACAGAATCTGTCTAAAACAGGACAGTCTGTAGTAATCTGGAGGTTTAGTAAACTTATGTAACTCCAAAAATTATGAAATAAATTTGACAATTCGAAAAAATTATACATAAGTAATTTTCATAAAGTTTCAGACCCATTTGACTTTCTAGTAAAAAATGTAAAATCACGCGCTACAGCCAAAGTTTCTGTTTTTGTTCTGCACATAGTAAACAAGCAATCTAATCATTCTAAAACCAAAGCTTGGCACATTATTTTTATAATACAATGGATATATATAAGGGGATAATTATTTACAGATAAACTTCCATGAAAAATTCTACATTGTTTCCGTGAGCATGAACACAAGTGCTCAAGGTCGACCCTCACTTCTTCAATGCATGGGAGGCAAGTATTTTTTTTGGTATTTTCATTCTTTTAAATTTTTTATATTTCACCCACAACTAAACAGAAACAAAAAAAGGAAAAACAAAATCTAATTAGTGAAGAAAGCAAACAATCACACACGAGAATATCAACCCCACGCTATTGCTCCCCGGCAACGGCGCCAGAAAAGAGCTTGATAATCCCCAAGTGCAAGGAATCATCGTAGCAATTTCCAAAGGTGGAAGTGATAAGTATGGAGTGTCGAACCCACAAGGAGCTAAAGGTAAGATCAATATTCTCTCAAGCCCTATCTACCACTAATACGACTCTACGTATACCGAACGTTTGCTTCCAACTAGAAACGAGAAATAAAACTACATTGTGGGTATGGAGTAGATAACTTTGCATGATATCGGAGAGCTAAAATATGAAAGTAGGTGCTGTTATCAATAAGTTAGAACATGTTACTAAATATTATAAATAGCGAGTGTGGAATAATGGTGGATCAGTGTGCGGAATTGTCCTAGGCAATTGTGAACAAGACCGGTAATCACTATTGCAGTTTCATATGAGGGAGAGGCATAAGCTAACGTACTTTCTCTACTTGGATCATATGCACTTATGATTGGAACTCTAGCAAGCATCCGCAACTACTAAAGATCATTAAGGTAAAACCCAACCATAGCATTAAAGCATCAAGTCCTCTTTATCCCATACGCAACAACCCCCTTACTCGGGTTTGTGTTTCAGTCACTCACGCAACCCACTATAAGCAAATCACAAACGTATTGCAACACCCTACAACGGGAATCCCTCATGCTTGCGCGACACGGAGGGCACCATAGGACAACACCAAAATAAAACATACAAATCATACCAATCTAGATCATCAATCAACCCAAAGACAAAGGATATCTACTCAAAACATCATAGGATGGCAACACATCATTGGATCATAATATGTGGCATAACGCATCATGTTCAAGTAGGGATTACAGCGGGGTGCGGGAGAGTGGACCGCGTAAAAGAGATGAGGATGGTGATGATGATGTTGATGAAGACGATCACCGCGGCGATGATTCCCCTCCCGATGGCACTTCGGTGCCACCAAGAGAGAGGAGGAGAGGTTCTCCCCCTTGTGCTTCCTCCTCCATGGCCTCTCCCTGGATGGGGAGAGGTTCTCCCTCTGATCCTTGGCCTTCATGACGATAATGGCCCCTCCGGGATCCTCTTCCATGCCCTCCGGTGATGATGGCCCCCTTCCGCAGGGTGCCAGAGAACGCCTAGATTGGTTTTCGGTGGCTACGGAGGCTTCTGGCGGCGAAACTCCCGATCTAGGTTATTTTTCTGAGGTTTCTGTATTTATAGGAATTTTTGGCGTCGTTCTCACGTCAAGGAGGTGCCT
>NC_041386.1:628629342-628669994 GCF_002162155.2 Triticum dicoccoides
GGGGGCGCCCCACCCTCGTGGACACCCTGGGACTCTCCTGGCCCAACTCTTTTACTCCGGGGTCTTATTTTGGTTCATAAAAAATCGTCAAAAATTGGCACATCAATTGGACTCCGTTTGATATTCCTTTTCTGTAAAACTCAAAAACAAGAAGAAAAAACAGAAACTGGCACTGGGCTCTAGGTTAATAGCTTAGTCCCCAAAACCATATAAAATAGCATATAAATTCATATAAGACATCCAAGGTTGATAATATAATAGCATGAATACTTCATAAATTATAGATACGTTGGAGACATATCAGACCCATACTATTGGAAATATGCCCTAGAGGCAATAATAAAATTGTTATTATTATATTTCCTTGTTCATGATAATTGTCTATTGTTCATGCTATAATTGTATTACCCGGAAACCGTAATACATGTGTGAATACATAGATCGTAATATGTCCCTAGTAAGCCTCTAGTTGACTAGCTCGTTGATCAATAGATGGTCATGGTTTCCTGACCATGGACATTGGATGTCATTGATAACGGGATCACATCATTAGGAGAATGATGTGATGGACAAGACCCAATCTTAAGCGTAGCGCAAGATCGTGTAGTTCGTTTGCTAAAGCTTTTCTAATGTCAAGTATCATTTCCTTAGACCATGAGATTGTGCTACTCCCGGATACCGTAGGAATGCTTTGGGTGTACCAAACGTCACAATGTAACTGGGTGGCTATAAAGGTGCACTACAGGTATCTCCGAAAGTGTCTGTTGGATTGGCATGAATCGAGACTGGGATTTGTCACTTCGTATGGCGGAGAGGTATCTCTAGGCCCACTCGGTAATGCATCATCATAATGAGCTCAATGTGACTAAGGAGTTAGCCACGGGATCATGCGTTACGGAACGAGTAAAGAGACTTGCCAGTAACAAGATTGAACAAGGTATGGGGATACCGACGATCGAATCTCGGGCAAGTAACATACCGATAGACAAAGGGAATTGTATACGGGATTGATTGAATCGTGGAACATGTGGGAGCCAATATGGGTATCCAGATCCCGCTATTGGTTATTGGCCGGAGAGATGTCTCGGTCATGTCTGCATGGTTCCCGAACCCGTAGGGTCTACACACTTAAGGTTCGGTGACGCTAGGGTTATTATGGGAAATAGTATGTGGTTACCAAAGGTTGTTCAGAGTCCCGGATGAGATCCCGGACATGACGAGGAGTTCCGAAATGGTCCGGAGGTGAAGATCGATATATCGAATGAAGGGTATTGGAGTCCGGAATTGTTCCGGGGGTACCGGGTGATGACTAGCGTGTCCGAAAGGGGTTTCGGGGGCCCCGGCAAGCGTTGGGGGGCCTTATGGGCCAAGGGCAGGGTGAGGGAGTCCTGGATTAGGGGGTCCTCGAACAGCCGGACTATATACTTTGGCCGGACTGTTGGACTATGAAGATACAAGATTGAAGACTTCGTCCCGTGTCCGGGTGGGACTATCCTTTGCGTGGAAGGCAAGCTTGGCAATTCGGATATGTAGATCTCCTCCCTTGTAACCGACTCTGTGTAACCCTAGACCCCTCTGGTGTCTACATAAACCGGAGGGTTTAGTCCGTAGGACAACAACAATCATAATCATAGGCTAGCTTCTAGGGTTTAGCCTCTACGATCTCGTGGTAGATCAACTCTTGTAATACTCATATCATCAAGATCAATCAAGCAGGAAGTAGGGTATTACCTCCACCGAGAGGGCCCGAACCTGGGTAAACATTGTGTCCCCCGCCTCCTGTTACCATCAGCCTTAGACGCACAGTTCGGGACCCCCTACCCGAGGTCCGCCGGTTTTGACACCGACATTGGTGCTTTCATTGAGAGTTCCACTGTGCCGTCACGATAAAGGCTTGATGGCTCCTTCGATCATCAGCAATGATGCGATCCAGGGTGAGGTTTTTCTCCACGGACAGATCTTCGTATTCGGCGACTTCATACTGCGGGCCAACTCACTTGGCCATCTGGAGCAGATCGAGAGCTACGCCCCTTGCCATCAGGTCAGGTTTGGAAGCTTGAACTATACTACCGACATCCGCGGAGACTTGATCTTCGACGAATTCGAGCCCATGTCAGGTGCGCCGCACAGTCACGACGAGCATGACTTAGCTCTGTCGTCGGACGGTGTTTGGGAGATCACACCTGTGGCTACTCCGGCCCCCAATCTGGAGCAGACCGTGCCCTCCGAGGACGGGTGGATGGACCCAGCCACGGAGGCCGCACACTCAGCGGCGATAGAGCTGAATACTGACTTCACCTCCTATGAGACCTGTGTTACCGGACCTTTGGATTCGTCCCTGACCACAGGCTCCGAACCGCTTGTGTCCGTGCCTATCGAATCTGACTGGGCACCGATCATGGAGTTTACCTCCGCGGATATCTTTCAGCACTCGCCCTTGGGCGACATGCTAAATTCATTGAGGTCTCTCTCCTTGTCAGGAGACCCTTGGCCGAACTATGTCCGGCTTGAGTGGGAAGCGGACGACGAAATTCATTCCCCACCCACCACCCACTTAATAGCCACTTTCGACGACTTAACCAACATGCTTGATTTCGGCTCCAAAGACATCGACGATATGGATAACGATGCAGGAGAAGAATAGGAACCACCGCCCATAGGGCGCTGGACAGCCACCTCATCGTATGATATATACATGGTGGACACCCCCAATGAAAGCAATGGCAATAAGGCGACAGAGGATAATCCCCTCGAGAAGCAATCTAAGCATTGGCGTCATCGATGCCGCTCTAAGCCCCGCCATAGCAAAAGCAGCGATACCGGCACAAGAGACAATAACGCTGCGGACAGTGCCGAAGACGAAGACAATCCCCTCCAGCCAGGCTTCGAGCGGGAGGATGGGCAAGCGAGCCCTAAGGAACAGGCGACAGACGGAGAATCAGGGGATGGCAATTACATGCCCCTCTCTGAAGACGAGGTGAGCCTCGGCGATGAAGAATTCATCGTGCCTGAGGATCCCGTCGAGCAGGAGCGCTTCAAGCGCCGGCTTATAGCCACAGCAAAAAGCCTGAAGAAAAAGCAGCAACAGCTTCAAGCTGATCAAGATCTGCTAGCGGATAGATGGAACGAGGTCCTGGCAGCCGAGGAATACGAACTCGAGCGCCCAACCAAAAGTTACCCAAAGCGCAGGTTGCTATCCCAACTCGAGGAGGAAGCATTAAAGCCTACACTACCAGCGTATGATGTGGCTGACCGGCCACCTCGTGGCCGAGACAAAGCGGCATATCAGCCCGAAGTCCAGCCCGCACCCCATCGCCAGTCAAACAAAAACACCAAGGCCCGGGGCTACATGCAGGACCTGTGAGACGTATTGGAAAACAAAGCAGGACATACAAGATCGATCTATGGATCACGGGGGCGCGCCCCAACGCGTGACGACAACCGTCAAGCAGGATATACTAAAAGCAAATCCGGCTGGGCCGAATACAGTAGACAAGACTAGTATGAACTGCGTCGTGATATAGCCCGGCACAGAGGCGCCGCACACCCCCTATGCTTCACCGACGAAGTAATGGATCACGAATTCCCAGAAGGGTTTAAACCCGTAAACATTGAATCACATGATGGTACAACAGACCCAGCGGTATGGATTGGAGATTTCCTCCTCCACATCCACATGGCCCGCGGTGACGATCTACATGCCATCAAGTACCTCTCACTAAAACTCAAAGGACCGGCTCGGCATTGGCTGAATAGACTGCCGGCAAACTCCATTGGTAGTTGGGAGAACTTGGAAGTCGCATTCCTTGACAACTTCCAGGGCACTTATGTGCGACCACCGGATGTTGATGACTTGAGTCACATAACCCAACAGCCCGGGGAGTCAGTCAGGAAATTCTGGACTCGGTTCCTAACTAAAAAGAACCAAATTGTCGACTGTCCGGATGCCAAGGCCTTAGCGGCATTTAAGCATAACATCCGTGACGAGTGGCTCGCCCGACACCTCGGCCAAGAGAAGCCGAAGTCCATGGCAGCCCTCACGACACTCATGACCCACTTTTGTGCGGGCGAGGACAGCTGGCTGGCTCACAGCAACAACACATCAAGAAATCCTGGCAATTCAGATGCCAGAGATAGCAACGGCAAGCCACGTCACAACAGACACAACCGCCGCAACAACGGTGACAACGCCAAAGACACAACAGTCAATGCCGGATTCAGTGGCTGTAAATCCGGTCAGCGGAAAAAGCCGTTCAAAAGAAGCAATCCAGGCCCGTCTAGTTTGTACCGCATACTCGATCGCTCGTGTCAAATTCATGGCACCCCCGATAAACCAGCCAACCACACCAATAGAGAATGCTGGGTGTTCAAACAGGCCGGCAAGTTGAATGCCGAAAACAAGGAAAAGGGACTGCATAGCAACGACGAGGAGGAGCCCCGGCCACCAAACGCAGGAGGACAGAAGAAATTTCCTCCCCAAGTGAAAACAGTGAACATGATATACGCAACCCATATTCCCAAGCAGGAACGGAAGCGTGCACTAAGGGACGTCTATGCGATGGAGCCAGTCGCCCCAAAGTTCAACCCATGGTCTTCTTGTCCGATCACTTTCGATCGCAGTGACCACCCTACCAGTATCGTCATGGCGGTTCTGCCGCATTGGTCCTTGACCCCATCATCGACGGATTTCATCTCACTCGAGTCCTTATGGACGGTGGCAGCAGCCTGAACCTGCTCTATCAGGATACAGTGCGCAAAATGGGTATCGACCCCTCGAGGATCAAACCCACGAAAACCACCTTTAAAGGTGTCATACCAGGTGTAGAGGCTTGTTGCATGGGCTCAATCACACTGGAAGTGGTCTTCGGATCACCGGACAACTTCCGAAGCGAGGAGTTGATCTTTGATATCGTCCCCTTCCGCAGTGGCTATCACGCACTGCTCGGACGAACCACATTCGCCAGATTCAATGCGGTACTGCATTATGCATACCTCAAGCTCAAAATGACAGGACCTCGCGGGGTTATAACAGTTAATGGAAACACAGAACGCTCGCTCCGTATGGAGGAGCACACTGCAGCCCTCGCAGCAGAAGTACAAAGCAGCATTCTGAGGCAAACCGCCAATTCGGTGATAAAGCCCCCGGACACGTTCAAGCGAGTCCAGAGTACCCTGCAACAGGATCGCCCAGCATGTTCTGAGCTCGCCTAGCAAGTCCGCCTCCGTCCTAGTCCCATTCAAGCGGTGAAATTTGCGCCGCACGTACATAATTACGCACTCAAGATACCATGGGCATAGGCGGAGGCACGACTATGGCATGCCCCACAATGCGGCTCAACCGCCTCAGGACCCGTATATCTTTACCATTTTCTTCCTTTAAGGACCCTATTCTCTGAAGGCCCTCTCCGATACCCTGATTATCAGACCCATCACGGGAAGGAAACACCAAGGAAGCAAGAAGCTTTGACGTACAAGGGAATCCCCAGGTGGTCTCTGATAATGATCGCTATACCTGTTTTACATACCCACACGCAGCCTGACCTTGGATAGGACATGTCAAATAGTCCTATTTTTGCTTATTGCACTACTTGTATACATACGCTTTGACATATCATTTAAATAACAATGCACAGCATTAGCTTATTATTGCCTTTCTTCATCTTTTTTCCCTGACTGCTCATTTACGACAAATTGGAACCGTACATTCTGGTACGTCCAGTGCGCCAGGGGCTTCAGTGTACCCCATAACACGACAAGAAAAGTCCGAACACTTTCGACAGTGCGGCACCCCGAACTTATAGCATTATATGCATCAGCTCCGAATCATATCTTGGGTCAATAGTTGGGTTTGCCCGGCTCCCATGTTTTGGTACCTTACATTCCGCTATATCGGCTAAGGTAGCACTGGGAGAACTACTGCGATTGTGTCCCGGTTCTTCCAGACGAGCACCTCAGTAGAGAAAGCCTAAAACTGACTGTCATGATGCGGCGAGAGCTAGTCGCTGTTCGAGAGGTCTCAAATCCTTAAAGATTTTTCCGCTTCGGGCGAGGAATCGACCTTGTCCGATTTAGGCATATATAGCACCCCAAGTTCGGCCTTCCGAATACTAGGGACTTCGCCAAAATTTAAAATTGTAGACTTCTATGGCTAAGTGAGAGTGATAAAGCTGTGTAGTCTGATTGCCTTGTTCGCTGCGCTAAACACCTCCTTAAAGGACCCATTTTTTGGATAAAGAGTGTTTAAGATTTATCCTGAACACCTCAGTACTAGTTACATGGGGGCAGAAGCCGACGACTGGCCAACTCTCAGATTTTATAAACGGCCGCATAGAAGGTAATATTTTAAATCGACAAGCATTATATAGCGCACATGAACTCATTTTCATATTACAGGATCACATGAGTACATTCATTCAAATATTACATCCTTAGCACATTCCTCCGCCACAAGGCGGGCACCCTTCAGGACACTGTCATAATACTTTTTGGGGTGGCGATGCTCCTTGCCCTCCGGTGGCCCCTCCTTCACCAGCTTTTCGGCGTCCATCTTCGCCCAGTGCACTTTCGCACGGGCAAAGGCCCTACACGCACCTTCAATGCAGACGGACAGCTTTATGACTTCGAACCATGGGCAGGCATTCACAAGCCGCTTTACCAGGCCGAAGTAGCTGCCAGGCAGGGGCTCGCCAGGCCACATCCGGAGTATGAGACCCTTCATGGCCAGTTCGGCCGCCTTGTGAAGCTCGACCAGTTGCTTCAGCTGGTCGCTCAAGGGCACCGGATGTTCGGTCCCAGTATATCGAGACCAGAACAACTTTTCCGTCGAGCCCCCTTCCTCGGCCCGACAGAACTCCGCAACATCCGATACGCTGTTGGGTAGATCTGCGAACGCTCCTGGAGAGCTTTGAATTCGGGTAAGTAAAAGGAAAGTTTCCTTCACATGCTTGCTTTGCATAATGAATGCCTTACCCGCCGCTATCTTCTTGACCGCCTGAATCTCCTGGAGGGTCTTTTGAGCTTCGGCCTTGGCATTTTGTGCATTCTCGAGGGCCTTCGCAAGCTCGGAACCCTGCGTCTTAGAGTCACGCTCCAAGGACTCGTATTTTTTGACGAAATCCTGGAGCTCTTGCCGAACCTCGCCAACTCGGGCCTCTTGCTTCTCGCGCTCAATGTGATCCCTGGGCCGCTCTATCTTCGGCCTCGGACAACGCCTTCTTCAAGGCCGCCACTTCGGTCGTGGCCCCTAGCAAAATTCATGATGATCCTATGATCTTATAACCACTTTTTTCTTTATCAATATACAGACAGGGTATCACTTACCTTTGTTCTCTTTGAGCTGCCTCTTGGTAAGGCCGAGCTCTTCCTCGGACCGCTCAAGGTCCCGCTTCAGTCCGGAGACCTCCGCAGTACGAGCGGCAGTGGCCAGCAGCAAAGCCTCCTTATTCACATAGACATATTCTGATTAGACTCCTGTGATTGTTATTTGATCCTCTGTTCGGCCTTTCTTTGCGAACACCAAACAGAGCATCAGGGGCTACTGTCTATGCTGTGATATTCTCTCATAATTCGATTACTTACCTCAAAGCCTGTTAGGAGGCTGGCACAGGCTTCGGTCAATCCGCTTTTGGTGGACCGAACCTTCTCGACCACCGCACTCATGATAGTGCGGTGCTCTTCGTCAATGGAAGTGCCACGAAGCGCTTCCAGCAAGTTGTCCGATGCCTCTGGATGAACAAAGGACATCGACACAGATGGCTCGCCCCCCTTAGAGAGGGGTCGCCTGACAGAATCCAAAACCACTGGAGGGTCCAGCGCAGTATCCGGTTGGGGACCAAACTTGCTGCGGCCCCCGTCATTAGAACCCACGGGAGTCTTACCCCCCATGTGCCCGACATCTGGGATGTCGTCTCGGTCTGATGCCCTTTGAGACAACACCTCGATGTCGTCCGTGGGCCGGGGCAGGTGGCTGTCGGGAGTGAATCGATGTTCATCGCCGACTGGCCCAAAGACTCATCCGAAGAAGATACGTCGATATGGGCTTTGGATGGACTGCATGATCATGTTTGACACGATAAGAAGCAATAAAACAAAACATACCAGAACTATTATAGTATCCGGATACTTACGACTTTTCCAGGGGCTTGTCCCTGGGCAACCACTCCTCGTCGGTGTAAGCGGCTCTTGTGGAGTGGTCCGGAAGGAGGGTCCTTCCCTTCTTGGACCCTTTGGCCTCCCCAGATGGGGCGGCCTTCCTTTTCTTGTCCTCCCCGGTTGGGGGAGAGAACTTTCCTCTTCCTCCTCCTCGTTTTCGTGGGAGGAGTGCGCCTCAGTGTTTTTGGACGATGAGTCCGATACAACCTTGCGCCGGAGACCTTTCCTGGTCCCCGCGGCCTTCTTCTCCGGCGCCTCATAGGGCGTTGGAACCAGCATCTCCGTTAAGAGAGCCCTTGCCGGATCTTCGGGCAATGGGGCCGGACAATCGACCCGCTCCGCTGTCGCTACCCAGTCCTGTTAAAATGGCGTGGAGGCTTAGATCCCTCACATGATTATACTGGGGAAAGGAACATCTTATGAGATATAAAGAGCTTACTGGATTGGCAGGGCGCTTTGCACCGAGTCCACGATCCTCGGTAAGGGGAGGAGGTACCTCGACGGCCTTGAACAGCACCTTCCATACGTCTTTCTGCATCGTGTCAAAAAGCTCTCGCAGCGTCTGGTGCTTGGCCAGGTCGAACTCCCACATATTGAATGCCCGTCTTTGACACGGAAGGATCCGGCGGAAGAGCATGACCTAGACCACGTTGACAAGCTTGATTTTCTTGCTTATCATATTTTTAACACAGTTCTGGAGTCCGGTCAGCTCCACCGATGAACCCCAGGATAGGCCCTTCTCTTTCCAGGAGGTGAGCCGCGTGGGGATGCCGGATCGAAATTTGGGGGCCGCCACCCAGTTGGCATCGCACGGCTCGGTGATGTAGAACCACCCCGATTGCCACCCCTTCACGGTCTCTGTCGGTCTCAAAACCGGCGGATCTCGGGTAGGGGGTCCCAAACTGTGCGTCTAGGCCGGATGGTAACAGGAGGCAAGGGACACGAAGTTTTACCCAGGTTCGGGCCCTCTCGATGGAGGTAAAACCCTACGTCCTGCTTGATTAATATTGATGATATGGGTAGTACAAGAGTAGATCTACCACGAGATCGGAGAGGCTAAACCCTAGAAGCTAGCCTATGGTATGATTGTTGATGTGTATGTTGTCCTACGGACTAAAACCCTCCGGTTTATATAGACACCGGAGAGGGTTAGGGTTACACAAAGTCGGTTACAATGGTAGGAGATCTTCATATCCGTATCGCCAAGCTTGCCTTCCACGCCAAGGAAAGTCCCTTCTAGACACGGGGCGGAGTCTTTAATCTTGTATCTTCATAGTCCAGGAGTCCGGCTGAAGGTATAGTCCGGCTATCCGAACACCCCCTAATCTAGGACTCCCTCAGTAGCCCCTGAACCAGGCTTCAATGACGACGAGTCCGGCGGCAGATTGTCCTCGGCATTGCAAGGCGGGTTCCTCCTTCAATTACTTCATAGAAGATTTTGAACACAAAGATAGTGTCCGGCTCTGCAAAATAAGTTTCCACATATTGCCATAGAGATAATAATATTTACACCAATCTAATCTACTGACGTATTCCGTAGCGTGTCACACCACGGCCAAGCCTTTATCCGAGTCGTCTCATTATCCCACCTCAGCGCGTCATGCGAGGCGGTTTCCTTGGCACGTCTTGTTAAAGCAAAGATTGTGTCCCCTTATTCCGGGATTCTCATCAATACGGGCGTGGGTAACCCAACCGCTTCTAGGACTCCTAGATTATAGGCAAGTACAAACGGACACGAAGAGGATGCTTGATATTCACCCTCTTTATAAAGGGGACAAGGCCTTTATTTTTACCTCCCGTGCTCAATCGAATCCTTCCCCCACCTCAAGCTCAAATGCCTGAAGTTCAGGTCAGGTGCTCCGAACCTTCAGTCATGTCCGGATCTAGACTTCAAGGCCAATGGGTGCCTTCCTCCATCACGGAAGAAGACATCAAAAAGTTGAGGGAGGCCAGATATCTGACCGCCGAGATTTTGCATCGGCTGCCTCCCCGAGGGTAGGCCGTCCCCACCCCCGAATCTAACGAAAACGGCGTGTTCATCTCCCACTTCCTCCGAGGTCTAGGCCTTGCTCTAGATCCTTTCATAAGGGGTTTGATGTTTTACTATGGGCTAGACTTTCATGATCTAGCTCCGGACTCCTTTCTTCATATCACGACATTTATTGTCGTGTGTGAGGCCTTCCTCCGGGTTACCCCTCACTTTGGCCTATGGCTCAAGACCTTTGAAGTGAAGTCGAAGATGATCAAGGGGTAACATGCAGCGTGTGGAGGTGCCTCAATACGCAAGATGACTGGAGCTCCGTGGCCCAAAGGTTCCATCCCAGAGGTGTCTGAATTGTGGCAACAAGAGTTGTTCTACATCACGGCTCCTAGAAGTGCCAAGTGGGCGGCCCCCCCTGTTTTCCGCTCGGACCCCCCACCACAACTGATGTCATGGATCAGCAGAGGTCTGAGCTGGGGGCCAGCCAAGGACGTGCCTATACCGCAAAGCCGCATTCGAGATCTCTTCAATGGAGATTTCAGTTTGGTTGCGGTAATACAGGTTATGCTGGTTCGTCAAGTCCAGCCTTGCAAACGCCGGCCTCTTCGCCTGTGGGAGTTCAATCCTGAGGGACCGCGTGCCATTCAAAATTTCCTCGGCCCGACGCACGAGGAGATGTACAAGTCATTTTTCGGACCTCAAGTGGAGTGTCCGGAAATCACCGAGGACATGGGCCTGAGTAGTAACCGCGCCACCGAACAGGTAAGGCATCTTCGGGCCGAACATACTATCTCTCTTTGTTACAAAGTTATTTCTGAAAGTTTACTTTTTGACCAGGACTGGCTAACAAAGGCGAAGTTGATTCGGTGTTCGGCCCCCCTCCCTGAGGGTTTGGAAAATCCGGTATTGGAAAAGATGCTCCAGACCGCACCTTACCCGGAGCCCTTGAAGGAAGACACTGTGGAGGATAATGCGGGCAGACACGGGCCCCCAACGCTGCCCATTCTAGCCGAGGGAGAGAGCGTCTCCATGAAGGAAGACGACCAGAAGAGGAAAAGGACTGGACCCGGGGATTCGGAAGCCGAAGCTTCCAAACGGGAGAAGAAGTCTCCCACAGAGGGTCCTACCTCGGGGGGCGCCGTTGCCGCACAAAGTCCGCGGGGGGATCAATTCTCCCGGGAGTCGTAAGTGACCTGAAATACTTTTAGTAGTACAGATATGTCATCTTTTTCTTCTGAGAAAATAACCACCGCATATATTTTTGCAGTTCGGGCCTTAGCCCCTCTCAAATGAGCTCGTCTTCGGGGGATCTTCTTCCAGAGATGATGGAGAGCGAAACGCCTCCTCCGGACTCCTCCGCTCCAGAAGCGGGCGACCCTGAAGTGTCGTCGCGGAGGGCCTCTCCGAGTTCGGTGAGGCCAGAAGATAATCCCATTGACCCTCGAGGCTCCCAGTGTCTGGCTCCCGAAGAGAGCAGACAAAAGAGTCCGGCACCGTCTGGTGTGCGATCGGATGTTCTGAGGGAGTTGGTGGGGCGAGCGGCCATCTCAGATGAACACCGTGTGCTGATGAACACGGTGATGGAGAGAATATCATCCGCCGAAAGCGGATTGCATGAAGCTTTTATGAGTCTACTGATAGGCTTTGAGGTACGTAAAAGAATGTATGATAGTCCTGCACATGCTAGGTGTGCCCTGTGTAGATAGTAGCCCCTGAGACTCTGGTTGTCATCGGAAACGACGATGAACAGAGGATCATATTCCCAGGTAATAACCATACTGCCTCTATGTGCAGGTGATGTAAGCTCCGGTGGCTAGCCGGACTAGCGAGTTTGCCCATTTAGAACGACAGTTGGATGCGGCAGACACCGACATCGAGCTTGTTAACAAAAGGCTTGACGAGGCGCAGGGTAAGTGTCATTATCTGGTAAACGTCACATAGGAAGAGCAGCATGATGCCAGTATCTTTAATATGTTGTGACTGCAGATGGAGCTGCCACTGTTGAAGCCTTACGGGCAGAACTTGCCCGAGCCAAGGAACAAGCGAGGTTGGGTAATGCGGCTGCTGTGAAGGCGGCCAAAGAGTTGCAAGCCGAGAAGGCCGCGCATGGCCAGACCCGAGACAAGATGGCCAAGATGGCTATAGAATTAAAAGCCGCCGCCGACCGTTGTCGGGTTCTTGAAAAGGAAAACCAAGCGAAGGCATCGGACCTTGAGAAGGCTGCTGCGACGAAAAAGGATCTCCGCTCTGCTATGAGGGCAAAGAAGGAGGAGCTGCGGGAAGCCAGGGATATTGTAGCTGGGAAATCCTTTATGTTGCGGAGGAAATTCGGAGATCCACGGTATGCCCCTCTGGATCGGCTATGGAGTTCGGAGGATGTGTATATGGATTTAGCGGTGAGCGCTGCCGATGCGGCCAAGTACTTCCAGGGTCACACGGACCGTGAAGTAGACCAGCTGTTTTGGAGACAATTCCATTCTCCCGAGCATCCACTTTCATTGACTGACCAATTAGCCGAATGGGCCGAACTAAATAGGTTGTCCGGACTCTCCATGAGGTCTGTTGTGGATCAGCTATGGCCGGAAAGGTCAAAACCGAGCAGCTATTTCGGCTTGGTGCAGCAGGTCCTTGACGTGGTGCCGCGCATTGATGCGATGAGGAGGTCGGCGTGCATAGAGGGCGCACGGATGGCCTTTGCCCGTGTTAAGGCATACTGGGCGGAGATGGATGCTACCAGTGTTGCAGCGCGGGATTCGGCTATAGGTCGAAAGGCTGCTGAGCACTACTTTGAAGAAGTTCTTGAGGGTGCCCGTTTGATAGAGACCCAGTGCTCAAAAAATATTATGTTTGAGTGATATGTAATCTCATTGTAAGCGAAATTCTTTTATGAATTTTTATAAGGCTATTTTTATACTTTTGCCTGAAAGTAATATGATGCCTCCTGGGCGGCCGTTTATGTATACACGCGTATAACCTGAAAGATTGCAGTCGTCGGCTTCAACCCCCACGTATATAATGCGGAGGTGCTTGCAAAAACACGCGTTCACACTTAACCCAACGTCTTGGTCCTATTAAGGAGGTGATAGCGGAGCGAGCGAGGCAACCGGACTATAATACTTTAGCACTTTCACTTAGCCATAGGAGTTTGACAGTGGGGCTACTAGATAGCCCCTGGTGGCTCCGCACTCTCCCGATTTCGGGGTGCGTACATGCCTGGCCGGAAAACGGCCCTTCGTTAAGGCGGAGGAATTCTAACATTCCCACAGGTCATCGAGTGGTTGACCAGTCTCACGCTATATCATGACAGTCAGTTTTTGGCTTTCTCTACTGAGGTGCTCGTCCGGATGAACCAGGGCACAATCGCAGTAGTTCTCCTGGTGCTACCTTAGCCGGCAAGGCGGAACGTAAGGCACCAAAACACAGGAGCCGGGCAAACCCAACATTTGACCAAAGACAATGATTCGGAGCTGATGCATATAGGGCCAAACTCGCGATGTCGAACACTCCCTAAGGTATTCGGTCTTTGTGGTATAAACCAGGCCTAAATAGTGGCCTTTGTAAGAAGCCCCTTGTGTCCAGGTACGCGCATTGTTCTGGCGTGGCCACATGCCGAGACGCCATCATCCTTCTCAACGGTGGATATGTATCAACAAGAGACAGTAAAAAAGGTTTACGCAGGGTCTTAATCTAAAAAGAATCCTTGGAGCGGGTCCCTGCTGCACGTCTGCGCCTGTGTCTCCGTTGTGCCGTATCCTGGACGGGTGTGGCACGATGATCGTCTATAAAAGAGAGGAAGTTAAGTGAAAAAGTTGTCGTGCAAAAAGATAGTTTTGAAAGAAACCATGTATATTTCAAGATGATAAGGAGTTGCCACTTGTCTGCGCGCGTTGAGCCCCTTGTATTGACAAATGGGGGGTATGACCACTTATTCCGTATAAATAGCGGCGCCGGACTTGATTAGTTGTATCTAAGGTCTTGACGACCTATTCAATGCTTTCGCTTGTCCGGGCGCCTTTAGTGTGCGGCTGCCAAGGCAGCCTCACTCTCTTCGGCACGCAGAGATCGCTTGATATTTCTGTGCACTATAATGATGCCACGTGGACCGGGCATCTTGAGTGTGAGGGAGGCGTAGTGTGGTATTGCATTAAAGCGAGCGAAAGCTTCACGTCCGAGCAGTGCTTGATAGCCACTTTGAAATGGAGCGATGTGGAAAGTTAAATGCTCGCGACGGAAGTTATCGGGGGAGCTGAATATAACTTGTAGTAGGAGGGAGCCCGTACAACGAGCCCCTGGTCCTGGCGTTACTCCTTTAAAGGTAGTATTGCTATGGCGAATTTGTGTTGGGTCTAACCCCATCCCGCGGATTGTATCCTGATATATTAGGTTTAGGCTACTACCGCCGTCCATCAAGACTCTTGTGAAGTGATATCCGCCAATTACTGGGTCTAGTACCAGGGCAGCCCATCCTGCGTGTCGGATACTTGCTGAGTAATCGCGATGGTCGAAAGTGATCGGTTGAGATGACCAGTGGCAGGACTTCGTGGTGACAGGCACTTGGGTATATTTTCCTGGGAGTGCCGCGTTGTTTTTTCCCTTGATTACATGTAACACGTTTACCGTTTTGACTTCTGGTGGAAATTTCTTTTGTTCCCCTGTGTCTTGCTTGGGGGGCTCGTCCTCGTCTTCACTTGGTGTATCCTCCCCCTTGTGTACGGCGTTGAGCTTGCCGGACTGCTTGAAGACCCAACATTCTCTGCGGGTATGATTAGCAGGTTTGCCAGGGGTACTATGAATCTGACATACTTGGTCCAGAATTTTGTTGAGGCTGGACAATTCATCCCTGGTGCCTTTAGGGGGCGGCTTTTGACCTGGCCGAGAGCTTTTGAATCCGGCATTTACTGTCGTGCCCTTCGTGCTGTCTTCTTTATTCCGGCGTTTGTTATTGCTGTTGCGCCGTGATTTCCCGTTTCCATCTCTAACTTCAGATGTGCTGGGGTCGCTGGTGCTGCATCTGGCTAGCCAGCTGTCCTCACCCGCGCAAAAGCGGGTCATGAGGTTTGTTAGTGCGGCCATCGTTCTCGGCTTATTTTGGCCGAGGTGTCTGGTGAGCCATTCATCACGGACGCTATGCTTGAAAGCTTCCAAGGCTTCGGCGTCCGGACAGTCGACAATCTGGTTCTTTTTAGTAAGAAACCTATTCCAAAGCTTTCGGGCTGACTCTCCGGGCTGTTGAGTTATATGACTCAAATCGTCCGCATCCGGAGGTCAGACATAAGTCCCTTGAAAATTTGCCTGAAAGGCGTCTTCGAGCTCTTCCCAACTTCCAATGGAGCTTTCGGGTAGGCCTTTGAGCCAGTGACGAGCTGGCCCTTTGAGCCAGTGACGAGCTGGCCCTTTGAGCTTGAGGGGTAGGTACTTAATGGCGTGGAGATCATCTCCTCGAGCCATATGGATATGAAGGATGTAGTCCTCAATCCAGACCCCAGGGTCTGTTGTTCCGTCGTATGCCTCTATGTTTACGGGCTTGAATCCTTCTGGAAATTCGTGGTCCAGCACCTCGTCGGTGAAACATAGGGGGTGTGTGGCACCCCTGTAGCTGGGTGTACCGTGTTGTTCGGATGTTTGTTGTGTTGGATTGTATGCTGGGGCGCGCTTGCGTGGTCCATAGATGGATCTTGTTGCGCCGTCCTTTGGGTGCGAGCCCTCGCATGGGTCGCGTATTGTATTGTGGGCGGCGTTGTATACCGATCTGTGTTGGTAGAGGGGTCGTCTATCCGACCAGGTGGCTGCTTTGATATTTGTTTGTGGGGGTTCTGAGGCCTCCTCATCAAATTCGGGTAGCAGCTTCTGCTCTGGGTAGCTCTTGGAGGGGCGATTGTCACCGTACCTTACTGCAGTGTTGAGTATTTTACTCCATCTGATTTGGAGTGTGTCTTGCGCGGCTTTGAGCCTTTGCTTCTGCTTTTTCAGACTCCTCGCGGTGGCAACAAGCCTTTTACGGGCAGTCTGCTGCTCCGGGTGCCTGTCCGGCGTTATGTCGTCCGGACCATTAGCCTTGATAGGATTTGTTTGTTCGGTTTGATTATCCGGATTGCCATTGTCCGGCAGCGGTTCGCCTTGCTCCAGCGCTGGGTCTGTATGAACGCTATTTCTGTCGAGGCAGGATTTGGGGCGGCGCTTGCGTCGCCGCTTGACTGCTTTTCGAGGGAACAAGCTTTCGGTGCGTCCTTCCGCTCCTCGTCGTCATCTTTTGGTGCGTCCACCATGTATATGTTATATGACGAGGTGGCGTTCCAGGGCCCAATAGGTGCTGGTTCTTCATTGTCTCCTTCATTAGCATACATACCGTCGATGTCTTCGGAGTCGAAGTCGAGCATGTCGGTTAAATCGTCGACAGTGGCTACAAAGTGGGTGGTGGGTGGGCTTTGAATTTATTCATCGTCCGAATTCCAACCTTGCTGACCGTAGTCCGGCCAGGGCTCTCCTGATAAAGAGAGAGACTTCAGTGTCTTCAGAATGTCGCCGAAAGGCGAGTGCTGAAAGATGTCCGCGGCAGTAAACTCCATATCGGCACCCAATCGGATTCGATCGGAAGGGGCGCGGAGGGTTCGGAGTCCGGAGAGGAGTCCGGCTCCTTGGAGTCACGAGTCTCGCAGAGTACGGGGCTGGTGTTCGGCTCAATCACCATTGGGATCGCAGCCCCCGAGGTAGCGTCCAACCGCCCATCCTCGATCGGCGCAGTTGGCTCCGAATTAAGGGTCGAAGCTGATGCGGGTGCGGCCCCCAGGGCACTGTTTGGCGGCAGAGCTAGATCATGCTTGTCGGGACAGTGCGGCGCGCTCGGCAGTGGCTCGAATCCGTCGAAGATCAAGTCCCCGCGGATGTCAGCCGTGTAGTTTAAACTTCCAAATCTGACCTGATGGCCAGGGGCGTAGCTTTCGTTCTGCTCCAGACGGCCAAGTGAATTGGCCCGCAGTGCGAAGCCGCCGAAGACGAAGATCTGTCCGGGGAGGAAGGTCTCACCCTAGACTGCATCGCTATTGATGATCGTAGGAGCCATCGAGCCTGACGGTGACGACACAGAGGAACTCTCAATGAAAGCACCAATGTCGGTGTCAAAACCGGCGGACCTCGGGTAGGGGGTCCCGAACTATGCGTCTAGGCCGGATGGTAATAGGAGGCAAGGGACACGAAGTTTTACCCAGGTTCGGGCCCTCTCGATGGAGGTAAAACCCTACGTCCTGCTTGATTAATATTGATGATATGGGTAGTACAAGAGTAGATCTACCACGAGATCGAAGAGGCTAAACCCTAGAAGCTAGCCTATGGTATGATTGTTGATGTGTATGTTGTCCTACGGACTAAAACCCTCCGGTTTATATAGACACCGGAGAGGGTTAGGGTTACACAAAGTCGGTTACAATGGTAGGAGATCTTCATATCCGTATCGCCAAGCTTGCCTTCCACGCCAAGGAAAGTCCCTTCCGGACACGGGACGGAGTCTTTAATCTTGTATCTTCATAGTCCAGGAGTCCGGCTGAAGGTATAGTCCGGCTATCCGAACACCCCCTAATCCAGGACTCCCTCAGTCTCCACATAGGAGCCTTCGAGCTAGGTGACGTTGGGCATTTTGCCCACCATGGCACCTCCACACTCCGCTTGCTGGCCTACCACCACCTTCGGTTTCACGTTGAAGGTCTTCATCCACAGGCCGAAGTGGGGCTTGATGCGGAGGAAGGCCTCGCACATGATGATAAACGCCGAGATGTTGAGGATGAAATTGGGGGCCAGATCATGGAAGTCCAGCCTGTAGTAGAACGTGAGCCCACGGACAAATGGGTGGAGAGGGAAGCCCAGTCTGCGGACGAAGTGGGTGAGGAATACAACCCTCTCATGGGGTTCTGGAGTAGGGACGATCTGCCCCGCGTCTGGGAGCCGGTGCGCGATGTCTGCGGCCTGGTATCCGGCTTTCTGGAGCTTCGTAATGTTTTCTCCTCTGTAACGGAGGAGACCATCCACTTGCCTCCCACTCCGGACATGTTTGGAATGGCTTTGCGGAGAAGATGAGAACTTGGGGGCTGGAGCTCGAGTGTGCGAGAATGTATGGGTAGGGCAAGAAGAAGGCGTGTGTGAAAAAGAGGGATCCTTGTCCCTTTATAAAGGCGGTAGAAATTGTGCGCCTCCCTACTTGCCCCATAAAATCGCTTATTCCCCAAGCGCCACGATTGATGGCACGGTTGGGTTACCCATATCCGTATTGATGAGAATCCCGTGATAAGGGGAACACGATCTATGCCTCGACAAGACGTGCCAATAAAACCGCCTCGCAACACGTGCAGTGGCAGGCAGGGAAAAACGATTCGTAATGACCGGGCCACAGCAGGACGTCACTTTATAAAAAGTTGTCAGCAAATTATATTTGTGGAATAATATACTCTCTACGGTGGTATGTGGAATTTATTTTGTAGAGCCGGACAGGATCCTTGTGTTCAAAATCTTCTATGGAGTATTCAGAGAAGGAACCTGCCTTGCAATGCCGAAGACATTCTGTGCACCGGACTCATCGTCACTGAAGCTTGGTTCAAGGGCTACCGAGGGACTCCTTGATTAGGGGGGGTCCTCGGACAGCCGGACTATATACTTTGGCCGGACTGTTCGACTATGAAGATATAAGATTGAAGACTTCGTCCCGTGTTCGGGTGGGACTCTCCTTTGCGTGGAAGGCAAGCTTGGCAATTCGTATATGTAGATCTCCTCCCTTGTAACCGACTCTGTGTAACCCTAGACCCCTCCGGTGTCTATATAAACCGGAGGGTTTAGTCCGTAGGACAACAACAATTATAATCATAGGCTAGCTTCTAGGGTTTACCCTCTATGATCTCGTGGTAGATCAACTCTTGTAATACTCATATCATCCAGATCAATCAAGCAGGAAGTAGGGTATTACCTCCATCGAGAGGGCCCGAACCTGGGTAAACATTGTGTCCCCCGCCTCCTGTTACCATCAGCCTTAGACGCACAGTTCGGGACCCCCTACCCGAGATCCGCCGGTTTTGACACCGACAGAGGGGGCACATCAGCCCACTAAGGGGCTGAGCGCCCCTCCAACCCCATCTCACATAACCTGGAGAGATGGGGGCACCTCCCCTAGGGCAGCCACCCCTCCCGGCTTGGGGGGGGGGGAAGTTTCCTAGGGGTGGGGGCGCCCAAACCCTTCTAGGGTTTCCCCTGTGGCCGCCGCCCCTCCCCTAGGGAAACCCTAGGGCGCCTCCTCCTCCCCCTTCCCATATATATAGTGAGGGAGAGAGAGGGCAGCCGCACCCTTCCCCTGGCGCAGCCCTGCCCCTCTCCTACACCTCCTCCTCCTCCTAGCGCTTGGCGAAGCCTTGCCGGAGAACCACGAGCTCCATCACCACCACGCCGTCGTGCTGTCAGAGTTCTCCCTCAACTTCTCCTCTCCCCTTGCTGGATCAAGAAGGAGGAGACGTTCCCGGGCTGTACGTGTGTTGAACGCGGAGGCGCCGTTGTTCGGCACTTAGATCGAAATCGACCGCTATCTGAATCGCTGCGTGTATGACTCCACCAACCGCGTTCTTGTAACGCTTTCACTCAGCGATCTTCAAGGGTATGAAGATGCACTCCCTCTCTCTCATTGCTAGTATCTCCTAGATTGATCTTGGTGACACGTAGGAATTTTTTGAATTATCGCTACGTTCCCCAACAGTGGCATCATGAGCTAGGTCTATGCGTAGATTCTATGCACGAGTAGAACACAAAGCAGTTGTGGGCGATGATTTGTTCAATTTGCTTACCGTTAATAGTCTTATCTTGATCCGGCGGCATTGTAGGATGAAGCGGCCCGGACCGACCTTACACGTACACTTACGTGAGACTGGTTCCACCGACTGACATGCACTTGATGCATAAGGTGGTTGGCGGGTGTCTGTCTCTCCCACTTTAGTTGGATCGGATTCGGTGAAAAGGGTCCTTATGAAGGGTAAATAGCAATTGGCATATCACCGTTGTGGTTTTGCATAGGTAAGAAATGTTCTTGCTAGAAACCCATAGCAGCCACGTAAAACATGCAACAACAATTAGAGGACGTCTAATTTGTTTTTGTAGGATATGCTATGTGATGTGATATGGCCAAAAGGATGTGATGAATGATATATGTGATGTATGAGATTGATCATGTTGTTGTAATAGGAATCATGACTTGCATGTCGATGAGTATGACAACCGGCAGGAGCCATAGGAGTTGTCTTAATTTATTTATGACACGCGTGTCAATGAAAACGCCATGTAATTACTTTACTTTATTGCTAACCGTTAGCCACAGTAGTAGAAGTAATAGTTGGCGAGGCAACTTCATGAAGATACGATGATGGACATCATGGTGTCATGCCGGTGACCATGGTGTTCATGCCGTGCCTTGAAGATGGAGATCAAAGGTGCAAGATGATATTGGCCATATCATGCCACTTTATGATTTGCATGTGATGTTTGTCATGTTTACATCTTATTTGCTTAGAATGACGGTAGCATAAATAAGATGATCCCTCACTAAAATTTCAAGGAATTGTTCCCCTAACTGTGCACCGTTACGAAGGCTCGTTGTTTCGAAGCACCACGTGATGATCGGGTGTGATAGATTCTAACGTTCGAATACAATGGGTGTAAGCCAGATTTACACATGCAAAACACTTAGGTTGACTTGACGAGCCTAGCATGTACAGACATGGCCTTAGAACACGAGAGACCGAAAGGTCGAACACGAGTCGTATAGTAGATACGATCAACATGGAGATGTTCACCGTTGATGACTAGTCCATCTCACGTGATGATCGGACACGGCCTAGTCGATTCGGATCATGTATCACTTAGATGACTAGAGGGATGTCTATCTGAGTGGGAGTTCATTGAATAATTTGATTAGATGAACTTAATTATCATGAACATAGTCTAAATTGTCTTTGCAAATTATGTTGTGGATTAATAGCTCGCGCGTTAGCTCCCTGTTTTAACACGTTCCTAGAGAAATACTAAGTTGAAAGATATTGTAAGCAATGGTGCGGACTAGGGCCGTAGTCTGAGGATTGTCCTCACTGCTACACAGAAGGCTTCTGTCCTTGATGCACCGCTCGGTGTGCCAAGCCCTCTGGCATCGTATGTGGATGTTGTGAACATATGACAGACACGTTCTGATGACTACCTGATAGTTTAGTGCGCCATGCTTTATGGCTTAGAGTCAGGGCTCAAAGCGTTTTGAATGCCATGGAACATATGAGATGTTCCAAGAGCTGAAATTGGTGTTTCAGGCTCATGCCCGTGTTGAGAGGTTTGAGACCTCTGACAAGACCTTTGCCTACAAGATGGAGGAGAATAGCTCAGCCAGTGAGCATGTGCTCAGAATGTCTGGGTACTTCAATCACTTGAATCAAGTGGGAGTTAATCTTCCAGATAAGAGAGTGATTGACAAAAGTTCTCCAGTCGCTATCACCAAGCTACTAGAGTTTCGTGATGAACTATAACATGCAAGGGAAGATAATCCCGGAGCTGTTCATCGTGCTTAAGGCCGTAAAGGTAGAAATCAAGAAGGAGCATCAAGTGTTGATGGTTAATAAGAGCACTGGTTTCAAAGAAGGGAAAGGGCAAGAAGGGAAACTTCTTGAATGGCAAGCCAGTTGCCGCTCCAGTGAAGAAACCCAAGAACCCAAACCCGAGACAAAGTGCTTCAATTAGGGGAACGGTCACTGGTAGCGGAGCTGCCTCAAATACTTGGTAGATAAGAAGGCTGTCAACTTCAACAAAAGTATATTTGATATATGTGTGTTATTGATGTGTACCTTACTAGTACTCCTAGTAGCACCTGGGTACCGGTTCAGTTGCTAATATTGGTAACTCAAAACAAAAGCTACGGAATTAACGGAGACTAGCTAAGGGCGAGGTGACAATGTATGTTGGAAGTCTTTCCAAGGTTGATGTGATCACCATCGCACGCTCCCTCTACCTTCGGGATTAGTGTTGAACCTAGATAAATGGTGTTTGCATTGGTGTCTGTGTTGAGCATGAACATGATTAGATCATGTTTATTGCAATACGGTTATTCATTTAAGTCAGAGAATAATGGTTATTCTGTTTACATGAATAATACCTTCTATGGTCATGCACCCAATGTGAATGGTTTATTGAATCCCGGTCGTAGTTATACACATGTTCATAACATTGATGCCAAAAGATGTAGAGTTGATAATGATAGTACCACTTTCACGTGGCACCGCCGCTTAGGTCATATTGGTGTAAAGCACATGAAAGAACCTCCATGCTAATGGACTTTTGAAGTCACTTGATTTTGAATCACTTGACACATGCGAACCATGCCTCTTTGGCAAGTAAAACCCCGTTCTTTGGAACAATGGAACGGGCAAGTGACTTGTTGGAAATCACACATGCTGATGTGTGCGGTCCGATGAGTGTTGACGCGCGCGGTGGATATCATTATTTTCTCACCTTCACCGGAGAATTGAATAGATATGGGTATATTTACTTAATGAAGCATAAGTCTGAAATGTTTGAAAAGTTCAAGCAATTTCAGAGTGAAGTTGAGAATCATCGTAACAAGAAGATCAAGTTCCTTCGATCTGAGCAAAGGGAAAGTATCTGAGTTATGAGTTTGGCAATCACTAAAGACAAGGTGGAATTGTTCCACAGTTGACGCCGTCTGGAACACCATAGCATGATGGTGTGTCTGAACGTCGTAATCGAACCTTATTGGATATGATGTACGATGTCTCTTACCAATCTACCGCTATTTTTGGGGGTTATGCATTAAAGACAATTACATTCACTTTAAATAGGGCACCATCTAAGTCCGTGGAGACGAGACCGTATGAACTATGGTTTGGCAAGAAACCAAAGTTGTTGTTTCTAAAGGTTTGGGGCTACGATGCTTATGTCGATAGGCTTCGATCGGAAAAGCTCGAAACAAAAGCGGAAAATTGTATCTTCATAGAATACACAAACAAGACGACTGGGTATACCTTCTATCTCAGATCTGAGGGCAAAGTGTTTGTCGCTAAGAACAGGTCCTTTCTCGAGAAAGAATTTCTCTCGAAAGAATTGAGTGGGAGGAAGATAGAACTTGATGGGGTTATTGAACCTTCACTTCAACCAGAGAGTAGCGCGGCACAGAAAGATGTTTCTGTGGCAACTACGACAGTTGAAGAGAAAGCTAATGATGATGATCACGAAGCTTCAGATCAAATTACTATCGAACCTCGTAGGTCGACAAGGGTGTGTACAACTTCTCAGTGGTAACCCTATCTTAAAGGTCATGTTGTTGGACAACAATGAACCTATGAGCTATGAAGAAGCGATGGTGGGCCCGGATTCCAACAAATGGCTGGAAGCCATGAAATCTGAGATAGGATCCATGTATGAGAACAAAGTATGGACTTTGGTGTACTTGCCCGATGAACGGCGAGCCATTGAGAATAAATGGATCTTTAAGAAGAAGACATACGCTGATGGTAATGTCACCATTTGTGAAGCTCGACTTGTCTCAAAGAAGTTTCCGACAAGTTCAAGGAATTGAATATGATGAGACTCCCTCAATCATAGTGATGCTAAAGTCTGTTAGAACTATGTTAGCAGTTGCTGCATTTTCATTTACGAAATCAGGCAGATGGATGTCAAAACAAAGTTTCCTTGACGATTTCCGTGAGGAAAGGTTGTATGTGATGCAACCAAAAGGTTTTTTCAATCCTAAGGATGCTAAAAGGTATGCAAACTCCAGCAAGCATTCTATGGACTGGAGCAAGCATCTCAGAGTTGGAACATACGCTTTGATGAGGCGATCAAAGCATTTGGGTTTATACAAAGTTTGCAAGAACTTGTATTTTGCAAGAAAGTGAGTGGGAGCACTACAACATTTCTAATAGGTATATATGGATGACATATTGTTGATCAGAAATGATGTAGAATTTCTAGAAAGCATAAAGGGTTGTTTGAATGGAGTTTTTCAAAGGAAGACCTGTGTAAAACTGCTTACATGTTGGGTATCAAGATCTATAGAGATAGATCAAGACGCCTGATAAGACTTTCACAGAGCACATACCTTGACATGATCTTGAAGGAGTTCAAGATGGATCAGTCAAAGAATGAGTTCTTGCCTGAGTTGTGAGGTGTGAAGTTAAGACTTGAAGCTCGACCACGATAGAAGAAAGAGAAAGGACGAAAGTCGTCCCCTGTGCCTTAGCCATAGGCTCTATACGATATGCCGTGCTGTGTACCGCGATGTGCCTTGCCACCTGTCTGGCAAGGGGGTACAAGAGTGATCCAGGAGTGGATCATTGGACAGCAGTCAAAATTGTCCTTAGGAATAAGGAAATGTTTCTCATTTATGGAGGTGATAAAGAGTTCGGCGTAAAGGGTTATGTCGATGCAAGCTTTAACACCTATCCGGATGACTCTGAGTAGCGAACCAGATATGTATAGTGGAGCAACCATTTGGAATAGCTCCAAGTGGAGCATAGTAGCAACATCTACAATATGAAATCAAGATTTGCAAAGAACACACGGATCTGAATGTTGCAGACCAGTTGACTAAAACCTCTCTCGTAAGCATAACATGATCAAACCCTAGAACTCATTGAGAGTTAATCACATGGTGATGTGAACTAGATTATTGACTCTAGTAAACTCTTTGGGTATTAGTCACATGGCGATGTGAACTATGAGTGTTAATCACATGGCGATGTGAACTAGATTATTGACTCTAGTGCAAGTGGGAGACTGTTGGAAATATGCCCTAGAGGCAATAATAAAATGGTTATTATTATATTTCCTTGTTCATGATAATTGTCTATTGTTCATGCTATAATTGTATTAACCGGAAACCGTAATACATGTGTGAATACATAGATCGTAATATGTCCCTAGTAACACTACAAAAAAATACACTTCCTTGATGATACGTATTTGTCACAGTAGGTCGCGTTTTTTGTCATGCATGTACATCCATGACGATTTTATGACAGAATCAAGATAGTCATACATGTGTTGTCGTAGAAGTGTTCCATGACATTACCAAAATTATCATCACGGAAGTGTCCACTTCCATGACGATAAATCGCGCGCCACAGAAGTGCTTTCGCCAAGGGTGACCGACACGTGGCATCCACCGTAACGGAACGCTGTTAAGCTATCGGGTCGGGTTTTGGATCCGATAACCCGTTAACAGCCCCGACCAATGGGGATTTTCCATGTGTAAAATCATCATTGGCTGGAGGAAACACGTGTCGACTCATCGTTGGGACAGATGGCATCCACTCATTGGACGGAAGGCGCCTATGATAGGTTGACACATGGCACGGCCCAACAGAGGCCCATTCCTGTGAAAAGGCCGGCCCATTTGACTTGGTCAAAAGATGGCGGGCCGGCCCATGGAAAGCCTGTTAACGGCATGTTTGCATATAGCCCATTTACAGCCCGCTAACCCAAGGCCCATTACGCCCTATCCGAATTAGGCCCAGTAGCGTCATCTGGGCCATCCAATATGATTCCAGCCCGTTTTCACTTCTGGCGCATGTATGGCCCATGACGTCTTTCAGCCCATATGAGGCCCTATGTAACTATTGGCCTATTAACGACCCATGGTGAAACTGGCCCGTAATGAACAGTGTATCACTTTACACCCATTAACGGCCCGTGGTGAAACTGACCCGTAATGAATAGTGTATCACTTTATACCCATTAACGGCACGTTATTCCGTTGGGCCGTTTCCAGCCCATGTTATCTTTCGTCCTTCTCAGAGCCCATTTATTATTGGGCTCATTTCCAGCATTCGTTTACTTACGGCCCATTACTGTCATTTTCTGCTTGTGGGCCAAATTCAGCCCGTGGTTACAGTCGGCCCGTTTGTGGTCCGTTAATACGTTGGGCCGTTTTCATAGCGTCATCAAATACGGCCTATTAACGATGGCCCGTTATGGCCGGCCCATGAACGGACGATTCCAACTCTAGCCCGTTTACGGCCATAATGTGGTCTGTTTGCCCATGTTTGGCCAATCGATCATACGGCCTGTATAAGGCCCATTGATGATACAGCCCGCAGAAGGCCCATTGTTTCTACGGCCCGTAGAAGGCCCATTGTTTCTATGGCCCGTAGAAGGCCCATTGTTTCTATGGCCAGTAGGAGGCCCAGTGTCACTACAGTAAATATTAGCCCATGGTTATTGTGGCCTAGTTTTAAAAAATAGGTTATTGCAGCCACTAGCTAACCGCGGAAAAAGAACTGCAATGACTACAAGCAAACAAATAAACAAGACAACAAGGAAATAAATAAGCAAGCAACTAACGCTAGGCTATCACGGCTATTATACATATTACATCCACTGGGCATCAAAGTTCGCCAGCAGTGCAAATATAGGGAACAAAGCAACATATCATATACACTGGTTGTCAAAGTTGGCGACCAACGCAAATAAACGCCACAGCAAAACAAATCCAGAACTGAAACCACTTCACAAGATCTCAAGAAACAATATCCTGGGTACCCATAATACTGGCAAGATGCTTAGCAAGCTTATTAACTTTCTCTTGTTTGGCACTTAAATCCTCTAGCGCTTGCTGTTGCACCAAAAAATATGCATCTGAATTCTACAGGGACTTCCTCAATCCTCCAGCTTCTTGTCACAGCACATCTGATCGATGTCTTTCAACTTGAAGTTGAGAATCAAGAAGACGAACTGATTCAGGCAGCGAGTTCGAAGAGCTTGTGCCAGCAGTAGTGTCCAGTAACTCGAACACTACATCAAGATAGGACTTTTGGGTTCCCTCACTGTCGTCAAGATAGTTTTTATCAGCTTTCTTGGAGACCAACAGGGATGTCTCACTATCTTGAACCTTATCTGCATTACTTCCTTTACCATTGGATAATGCGGTACTGTTCTCCAATATTTTGTCCGCATTCTAAAAGAGAAACAAGCAGACACATCACATGTTTACCATGTTGTATATGAAACTCATTTTGGTAAATGAGTTCAGTAGTAAAGTGGACAGGATAACAGACAAACATATATCTATGTACCATGGTCACTTTATGGTCTATATCATTCTAGTTTTTGTTGCCAAATCAAGATAGAGACACAGTTCAAATAATATTTGTTCAAGACAAAGCAGAATAGACAGAATATAAGTATGGGTAACTATAGAGCAATAACAACACTTGTAATGTGCATGACATGAGAACATAACTGTTTATTCAATTGAAACTGAAATCAACATAGAGCAGGTTACAACAGCAAACCAGTTAAAGAAACATGTTTAAAACATACCTGTTGCGCCATTGGAGTTTCAATTCCATCCTTCAAATTTGAAAATAGTTGGCATGAGTAAATACAGTAATGCAAGAGCAAAGGAGTATGAACCATAGCTACAGAACCTGACCTGAGAACAAATCTTCTTCTCCTTTAAGCGTTGAGTTGGGATTCGGAGTGGTGGTCCTCGTGCTTTGGGCACTGCAGTTCCCTTACTAAGTGCTTGTGTTTGGGTGCTCTGTGGTGGAGATGGTGCTGTGTCAACTGGAACTGGGTTACTATCTGCCGGGGTTGGGGTTAGAAGGGGTGTAGCTGGTTCTCTGTCCAACTGGGTAGGGGTACAATCTGCGAGAGTCTGGGTTATGTGTGGTGGATCTGGTCCTTGAGAAAGTACAACCGTGGTTCTATCTGCATCAACTGGTAGCACTATCTTTTTTGAAGACCGTGTTGTTACTCCCTTAGATACTGCCATCACGCTCTCCAATTCAAATGGCTGATAAACAAGAAAAGTAATTGAAAGTATAGACATTGTAAGATAGACAGGTGCAATGGATGCTGGGGAATAAAAGAGGGCATGAAATAATTCATATTTATGTTGTCTAACCAAACAGGATAGCATGACACAATTTCACATATATGATGGCTAACTAAACAGAATAGCATGACACAATTTCACATTATGATGGCTAACTAAAAAAGATGGAAAGACATAGTTCAAAATATGAGACTATGTAAACAGGATGACATAACATAACTATATAATGTGTTTATTAAATAGGTTGGCATGCCATAATTCACATACATTCACAGATAGAATGCCATAATTCAAAATATGATGACTGTAAACACTAAACATGACGAGATGATATAACTATATGATGTCTTTATTAAATGGGTTTCCATGCCATAATTCAGATAAATGATGTGTATGTACTATGTAAACATGATGGCATGATATAATTCAAATATATGATTTATATAGTAAGCAAGTAAGCAGATGACAATCCATATATGATGTAAAAACTAAGCAATGCAAGACAACATGCATGACATGGGTAATATAACCCTGCCAAGTTTGAGCATAGACCTCAGGGGGGAAATAGGACTGGTCATCAGTCTTTGAATCCTCCTCCGAGGAGCTCTCTATAACCAGCAAGATGTCTGCTTCAGCAGGTAGCATTGTCTGCTCTGAATACCTTGTTTTCACTCCAGATACTTCCATCACTGCTTCAAATGGCTGATCCACAGGAAGAGTAGTTGAATATACAAACGTTGTCGACAAATGGAACACATAATACAAAAAAAATGATAGCATGATATAATTCACATACATGATGATTGGCTAAACAACATGACATTGCATAATTCACATATATAATGCCTTTGCAACAAGATAGCATTGTATAATTCACATATATAATGTCTTGCAACAAGATGGCAATGCATAATTCACATATATGGTAATTAGACACTGAACATGTGGCATTCACACAAAGCATGTCTAAACTAATCAAATGACATAGCAATGCGAGACACCATACGCATGATATGAGCAACATAACCCTGCCAAGTTAGAGCATACACCTCGGGGGGGGGATAGGATTGGTCATCTGTCTCTGAATCCTCCTTTGAGGAGCTATCCGTAACCAGCGAGATATGCGCTTTGTCAGATAGCATAGTCTGCTCTAAAGACCTTGTTTTCACTCCATAATTTGCCATCACCGTGTCAAATGGCTGATGCACACGAAGAGCAGTTGAATGTACTAACATTGTTGACAAATGTAATATGTAACGAAAAAAAGGATGGCCTGGTATAATTTACATATAAGATGGCTGGCTAAGCAGGATGGAATTGCAAAATTCACATATATGATGCCTGGCTAAACACGATGGCGTTGCATAATTCACATAAACGACGAATAAACTAAACAGATGGCATTCACACAAAGGATGTCTAAACTAAGCAGATGACATATTTGATGTATAAAGTAAGCAATGCAAGACACCATATGCATGATATAACCAACATCAGCATGCCAAGTTAGAGCGAAGACCTCAGGGGGTAAATAGGAGTTGTCTTCTCCTTCTGAATCCCCCTCAGAACAGATATCTTCCTCTCGATTACAATCCGAAATGCGTGGAGGGGGGGCTGCCTTTGCGCCTACCATGGAGCGACGTTTGCATGGAATTTTATTGCCACGCAAGGCTCGTCCCTTTTGCTCTACATGTTTAGTTCCATTGTTTACAATAACTGTCATGCATAGGAATTAATAAAACATAGTGGGATTATGTAAGGAGTGCATGCAGAAATCCAGAGTGATGGTAGCAACCTGTGGATAGACCCAAAACCAATAATAGCAGGCAAATAATGGCTTCAGTTAAAAAATACAGATAATGGCTTCTTTACTGTTTGTTACCCACCCAACATGAAACTCATAGTTGACACCGAAGATTAACCAGATAATAGATATATACTATTGATAGCGGCCCTGATATGTACCCCACAACCATTTAAAAACTCAAGTTTGACCATTGGTTTGGAGCTGACTCAGAGTCTAATCGGTGAGCAGGATGATAAAGTAGCATGTAATATTAAGCGATGCATAACGTAAGCAGACACGAAAGAGTGCGACCTCTCTTGTGGACCCGTGTAGTCCTCGAGGTCATCTGCTTGGTTGATGATGGTAATGCAGTTTTCATGGCTGCGAGCGGCGGAGAAGAAGATCTGAGGCGGCGAAAGACAGTCTGGAGGCCGGATCCCTGCTGTGCTGGACCCCTCTATCGTTGGAGCAGCTGAGCTGGGGGTGCATGACGGTGCATCATGAGCGGGACAAACCACGCAAGGTTTTCTTTGACAACTATCTGTAAGAGAAGTAATTCTGTAAGGGCTCGTTTGAATTGGAGGATTCCTACAATGCGGGGATAGAAAATAGACAGGAATAGGATAGGAATGCACGTGCAAAACAGAGAATTTAAAAACACATTATTTCTGCCAATCTGAGTGTTTGATTCACAACAATTGGAAGATCACAGGATGCAAAGAAGCATGGTGAGATTAAGTCAAACCACAAGAAAATGTATGGTTATAATGCTATTATGCTACTATCTCTTAGTCTTGTGCTTCATGAATAGGAATTTGAAAAGGAGGACAAGTGAAAATTAAAATTCCTACGTTTTTTCTTTCAAGGAGACACTAAAGGAACAAATCCGTGTGCTTAGTGGACAATATATATAACATGTAGAGTAAAAAAGAGATGCAACAAGTGTACAACCTCTTTGGCGAAGCCATGTCGATCTCAGCATGATTGGGTTGGCCGGTGAGGATGCTCCGGCTGACTTTGCTGTTGGAGCAGGGGAAGAAGATCTTTGGCGTCTGGAGATGGAGCCCGAGGTACTGCTCCGCTGTGATGGAGGGTTTCGTCGTTAGAGCAGCTCCGGTGAGTTGTACGACGCCGAGGCTGAAGCAGGACAAGAGAGACAACGAACAACGTTAACCTGAGTGTAATTCTAATAGCATCTCCAATACATGACGTAAAATACATAACCACAAAGTGCTAGATGTAAAATACATCAGCCGCTCATCTCTGAACTTAACTGTCGAAACTGAACTTAACTGTCGAAACTGAACGTAACTGTCGAAACTGAATTTTGCTGTCGAAACTAAATTTTGCTGTCAAAACTGAACGCACTAGCAAGGTGAGGCTACACGTCGGTCGACTGACTTTTTCATCTCTGGTCAGTCGATTTTGCAGCCGTTGGATACGAAATCAAGGGCCTGTGGTTCATCTTCAACCTCCACCCTCTGAGCCGCCAGCCACCACCGGCCAAACAGCAGCCCCCCCGCCCGCGGCCGGCGGTGCGCCGCCCCGCCCGCCCCGAAAACACTCCCCATCGCCGGTTCGCCGCCGCCCCGGCCACATCCCTCTAGCCCCCTCCCCCCTGCCGAGATTTTTCTCCGGCGATCCCCACGCCACCGCCGCGCCACCGCCGGCGACCACCGCCCCCATCCTGAACCCTAAGATAGATAATGGGGTACCTCTCCGGCGAGCCCCCTCCCCGCTGCGGCTGGTTCTTCCTTCACCCCGGCGAGCCCCCCCCTGAAAATCGACTAACCCAAAAGTCGATTTAGTCAAATGAAGTGTAGCTAAATCGGAGCAGCATCGCAAGCAAGAGCAAGAGCAGCAGCGCGAGCAAGAGCAATAGCAAGAGCAGACCAGGTAGGGGACCGAGAGCAAGAGTAGAGCAGCAGCGCGAGCGAGAGCTAAAGCAGCAGCAGCTCCTACTGATGTGGACGTCGCCGCCGAGGGAGAGACGCCGTGGAGGAAGTGGCCGGCTACGCCGCCATGGATGGAGCCACGCCGTGTCGGCTCGGGACCGAGCGTCGGCAGCACCGTGAGATCGAATCAAGAAGAAAATGTGGCGATTAGTGTACAACCTCTTTGGTGGTGCCGATTAGGCTGCAGCTTCATCCGAGGAAACGGTGATGATGATGCTCTTCCGATGGTGCAGGTGAAGACGGCGGTGTGGGAATGGAGGTGGCGCGAAAGACGAGGGTAACATTGGGGCAGCTCCTTGGAGGTGGAGGACGGGGTGGCTGAACCGGCGGGACGATGAGATCGACAACGGATCCTCATCCGGTATGGTGGATGAGGTACGTCGAGGTGTTGTTGTGGACGACATCGTCGGGGAAGAGGCTTCGGCTGGGTGGCGGACGGAGCAGGGTGTGGGGTTTCGTCGCGGGTTTTCGCGGCCTCGGTGTACGAATGGGTGGGCGGATGGGATGGCAGTGGGGAACCATGGCTTAGAGACGCGCTTGTCCGAAATGTGGGGTAAGTTACGAAAGTACCCCCACCGATTTGAGGCGGTTCTTTCGGTTCAGGGGTACCACGGGCATTTCGCGTGTCGGGATTTCATAGGAGGTGGGATTTTTCGCGCGCGTTGTAATTTCGGAATAGCAAGGCGCGGGTTGAGATGGAGGGAGTTGTCGGAGCACAACGAGACAAAGATATATCTTAAATATTTCGGGCTAACAAGGCGCGGGTTGAAATTTCTGGACAAGCCTAATGTGTGCTATACCAAATCAATGTGCACTACAAATGTCATTCAAAACTTTGAATTCATGTTATGTTCAATTAAAATATTTCGCTACGTGTATAATGCATGCAACCTACTACTCAAATGAACGTTTTAGTGCATTCCAAACGTATATACTACCGCTTCAATATGAACTAAATTTGAATTCATTTCTCTATTTGAATAAGATCTACAGTAATGATTGTTGTGAAGTCAAAGCATTTGAACTCATTTCTCTGTTTTAATAAGATCTACAGTCATCATTATTGTCAAGTTAAACCATCGTTTGTGTATTATCTTCACAGCACACCACATGATTAGTCTCGAGTTACATATGAACTATGTGTACTATATGAACTCGAACTAGATTTTTTGAATCCACTTTATTTTGATTTCAAATCACATTACATTTCTAGCTCTAGCTATATGTTCATAATCTAAACCATGTCTCATATGTATAATGTGTTTATCACATTATGTATGGTGCCCCGCCCCCTACGCCTACAAGTATTTAGATGTGAGTTGCAAACACCACACATTACCACAAATTCAAATAAAATGTGAGAATGTTCGATATATAGTATTGTTTAGATTGTTCGATATTTAGTTGTAAGCTGCAAAACGCCACACATTATCACAAATTCAAATAAAATGTGATATTGTTTGATGTATAGTATGGTTTAGATTGTTCGGCATTTAGCTGTGAGTTGCAAACGCCATGCATTATCACATTATGGTATAACATGTGCACAGCACGTGTATCACCGCTATATTCATGCATGCAATGTTTAAAACACTATGATCTCCTATTCAAATATATGAATCCGCTTTCATATCAAATTATGATCTTTGTTAGTCTCTTACACTCACACAATCATCTAACCTTTGTAGCTACCACTAACTTTCTCTCGTGCATGCACACGCCCTCCTCGCCCTCCCCTCCCTCGGCATTCTATCCATCGGGCACATTCATTTTTTTCTTTAGGTTGTTCTCCCAGAGTCTCCACAACTCCTTTCCGACACACACCAATCGATAAACCTCTCCAGCGATGCCTGCCTACAACACACACACACACCTTCAATCACCTCCTTTATGTGTCCTTGCCTCGTGTCTCTCATACGGTCAGACACACGTGTAAACTCTCGCCCCTCTTTACATCAATCTCACAACCGCACACTCCTCCCCCTATCTAGCTAGTAGTTGGGCCTCTCGCACCACCTCCTAGCTCCATTCTCTCTGTCTATCCGTCTCGCTGGGCCTTATTTGCCTCTAACAAATGGACGTACACCGACCGATCTCTCGCTATACATATAGCTAGCTAGGTCCTTATAACTCGTTTTTACCCACACGTCAATCGATCTACCTCATTAGTTGTGTCTCTCCCTTCCTCCGACAAACAACAATTGATCTACCGATCTAGTTAGGTTTGCTTACCAAACACATGGTTCCCCTTCATCATCCATGGATGCGTCCCGACAGATCTATCACGCACAGGCACACACAGAAACACATCCCCACTCTTATTGATAACATTGCAGTTCCACCCTCAGTTTGTCTAGTAGGCCTCTCCCACCATCTTCGAGAAGCAACTCCATCACCCATCCAACACTCTACCCCTCTCCCTCCCTCTCTCTCTCCTCTCTCTCTCTCTCTGTCCCATCATATTTCCCGTCCTTAAATTATGTATGGATGTCGACCGATCTCCCTCAAGACATAGGTGGGTCTCTCCTTCTCAACACATATACGAGTCGTTCTACCTCTATAGTTAGGCCTCTGCCTACCCCTCCCCCCACCCCCTCCCCCCCCACACACCGATACATCGAGCGCTCTAGTCATGTCTCCCTGCCACACACAAACTTGACATGTGCCCTCTAACGTTCCGGTAGGCCAGTCGCCCTATATATTTGACTTGCACACACACACAATTTCGATAGCTCGCTTCATCGATCTCGCACCCACCCACTTGATCCTCTCTTCGACTCTATCGATAGCTATGACCCCTCCCTCTCTTCTCGTGGATTACCCGACCCTCTATATATGATATGGATAGGCCTCCATTTCACACACATTGCATGCAAAAATTTGTTTGAGATGTCATCGACACATATTCCCACAAATAATTCATGAAATCAACCCCCCACCCCACCCCAAAACAAAAAACACTCACGAACGCGGTTTGTATCTCTCACACACACCCACGTAGGTGGGGGACGTGCATGAAGAGAAGAGGTGCATGCACGGCGCACGTACTCCCCTCTCTTGCCCAACCACACCCACGCGGGTACACGGTGGAGCTCATTTCTGTACGAAAAAGGCAGCCCACGTGGTAATTTGGCATGTGTACTGGTTGTCCACTTGGTGGAGGGAGGATCGTCTACCACGGGTGAACAAACAAATTGCAACTTGACGTGTTATGTTAAAAAAAGAGGCAAACCATGTGGGGCCTACCTTAGAGGCAAGGCTCTATACACTGGAGTACTTTTGATGTGTCCCATCAACTCGCAGAACGAGGAGAAACTTGCTAGTACGTCGTCTCCCCCGTTCCTAAATATAAGTCTTTGTAGAGATTTCACCATGAACCACATGCGGATGTATATAGATGCATTTTTAAGTGTAGATTCATTCATTTTGTTCCGTATGTAGTGGAATCTCTACAAAGACTTATCTACTAGTAATAGCTAGCCCCCACTACTAGGAATTCTCTATCCTCTCCTTGAGCCACATCATCAAAATTGATGTAGCCGTTAGATGAAGTAAATCAGTCCATAATAGCCGTCTGATCTAGACGTAGAGAGGCTCCGCACTAAGCCACATGCAAGCATGCAGAAATACCGTGGCACATGCATGTGAGTGGGTTTTAAATCACATCAACATGTCTGCATGCAAGCATGCACCGGTAGCATGCATGTAAGTGAGCTTTTAAGTCCCATTAACATGTCAAAAAGAAAAATATAATCCCATTATGCAGTAGGAGTTGGCTGGTCTTTTTTCATTACGTGGGATGATCTAAATGATGATGGGAGTTTATTTAGTTTGGCTACTGATACGTCTTCATTGTATCTATAATTTTTGATTGTTCCATGCCAATATTATTCAACTTTCATATACTTTTGGCAACTTTTTATACTATTTTTGGGACTAACATATTGATCCAGTGCCCAGTGCCAGTTCCTATTTGTTGCATGGCTTTTGTTTCGCAGAATATCCATATCAAACGGAGTCCAAACGGGATAAAAACTGACGGAGATTTTTTTTGGAATATATATGATTTTTGGGAAGAAAAATCCACGCAAGACGGTGCTCGAGGTGGCCACGAGGCAGGGGGCACGCCTGCCCCCCTGGGCGCGCCCCTGACCCTCGTGGGCCACCCGTAAGGCAGTTGATGCCCTTATTTCGCCACAAGAAAGCTAATATCTGGATAGAGATCGTGTCAAAATTTCAGCCCAATCAGAGTTACGGATCTCCACGAATATAAGAAACGATGAAAGGGAAGAATCTGGGAACGCAGAAACAGAGAGAGACAGAGAGACAGATCCAATATCAGAGGGGCTCTTGCCCCTCCCATGCCATGGAGGCCAAGGACCAGAGGAGAAACCCTTCTACCATCTAGGGAGGAGGTCAAGGAAGAAGAAGACGAAGGGCCCCCCTCTCCCCTTCTCTTCCGGTGGCGCCGAAACGCTGTCATGGCCATCATCATCATCATCATCACCGTGATCTACACCAACACCTCCGCCATCTTCACCAACATCTCCATCACCTTCCCCCTCTATCTACAGCGGTCCACTCTCCCGCAACCCGCTGTACCCTCTACTTGAACATGGTGCTTTATGCTTCATATTATTATCCAATGATGTGTTGCCATCCTATGATGTCTGAGTAGATTTTCGTTGTCCTATTGGTGGTTGATGAATTGCTATGATTGATTTAGTTTTCTTGTGGTTATGCTGCTGTCCTTTGGTGCCCATCATATGATTGCGCGCGTGGATCACACCCTAGGGTTAGTTGTATGTTGATAGGACTATGTATTGGAGGGCAAGAGTGACAGAAGCTTCAACCTAGCATAGAAATTGATGCATACGGGATTGAAGGGGGACAAATATATCTTAATGCTATGGTTGGGTTTTACCTTAATGAACATTAGTATTTGCGGATGCTTGCTAATAGTTCCAATCATAAGTGCATAGAATTCCAAGTCAGGGATGACATGCTAGCAGTGGCCTCTCCCACATAATACTTGCTATTGGTCTAGTAAAGTAGTCAATCGCTTAGGGGCAATTTCACAACTCCTACCACCACTTTTCCACACTCGCTATATTTACTTTATTGTTTCTTTATCTAAACAGCCCCTACTTTTTATTTACGTACTCATTATTATCTAGCAAACCTATCCAACAACACCTACAAAGTACTTCTAGTTTCATACTTGTTCTAGGTAAAGCGAACGTCAAGCGTGCGTAGAGTTGTATCGGTAGTCGATAGAACTTGAGGGAATATTTGTTCTACCTATAGCTCCTTGTTGGGTTCGACACTCTTACTTATCGAAAAATGTTGCGATCCCCTATACTTGTGGGTTATCAAGACCTTTTTCTGGCGCCGTTGCCGGGGAGCAATAGCGTGGGGTGAATATTCTCGTGTGTGCTTGTTTGCTTTATCACTAAGTAATTTTTATTTGATGTTCTTAGTTGTTATTTATCTTTAGTTATGGATATGGAACACGAAATACCAAAAAAAAATAGGTGTACTTTCTGCTCATGGAGATGGGGAACCTCCTAAAACCCTTGATGCCGATTATGTGAAAAATATTATGTACTACTTAATAATCCTGAGAAAACCCCATTCAATTATGTAATGGGAGTAACATTGGATCAACGTGAATACTTTAGGGATTACCGCTTGACACAAAAAGGGAAACTATATGGGATCAAATTCATATATTGAATTGGTATGCTAGGCAACTATGCTTGAGATATGATTATACTTGTTGCTCGAGGATGAAGGCTCCACACCTTCATTTTTATGCGAATTTAATGATAATAAAACCTTAGCTTCTTATGCTAATGGTATATATGATTACTGTGATGTGGAACAAATAGAAGAATTTGTTGCTTTTATGGGTGCTTATGAAATTGAATCTATGTTTAAAGAATTTGAAGATTTTGATGATTTGGTTTATAGACCTGAAAATTTAGCTATCCTCAAATATTGTTATGAGAATTATGAATACAATTATGAAATTAATGCACTTATTTAGAAAGTCTCCGCTGTCCAAGAAGAGACTAATATTTTGCAGGGATCTATGGAAGAAGAAGTTGATGAAACTGTGAGCTCATTGGATGAAAAAGATGATGAGGAGAGCGAAGAACAAAAGGAGGAAGAGCGGATTAGCTACCCGTGCCCACGTTCTAATGAGAGTAACTCTTCAACTCATACATTGTTTAATTTCCCTTCGTGCTTACTGAAGGATGATGACTACTATGACCCCGTTGATTCTCTTGAAATATCCCTTTTTGATGATGCTTGCTATGCTTGTGGACAAGATGCCAATATGAATTATGCTTATGGAGATGAACTTGCTATAGTTCCTTATTTTAAACATGAAATTGTTGCTATTGCACCCACACATGATAATCCTATTATCTTTTTGAATTCTCCAAACTACACTATATCGGAGAAGTTTGCTCTTATTAAGGAATATATTGATGGGTTGCCTTTTACCGTTGCACATGATGATTTTGATGAATATAATATGCATGTGCTTGCCGCTCCTACTTGCAATTATTATGAGAGAGGAATTATATCTCCACCTCTCTATGTTTCCAATATGATAAAATTGCAAGAAACTATTTATACTCTGCATTGGCCTTTACTTTGTGTGCATGAATTGTTCTTTTATGACATGCCGATGCATAGGAAGAGAGTTAGACTTCGTCATTACATGATATATGTTACCTTGTGCTCACCACTAAATTACAAATCATTTTTAATTAAAATTGGCTTTGATATACCTTGGGATCCGGGTGGATCCATTACTTGAGCACTATATGCCTAGCTTAATGGCTTTAAAGTAAGTGCTGCCAGGGAGACAACCCCGAAGTTTTAGAGAGTCATTTATTTCTGTTGAGTGCTTTTATATAGTTTAAAAACAACAAAAATAAAGAGGGGAACCCAAAACTTTTTCAAAAAGGAAAGCGAAAGTGAGAAAGACAAGCATTGTTGAAGTGGGAGCTAGCCTTGAACTTTGTTCATGCTCATGAAAACTTTGTGAATCTTGATTACAGAAACTTTTCAATAAAAATAATTATCCCCTTGTACAATTCCATTGTATTATAAAAATAATGTGCCAGGGTTTGCCTTTAGGATGTTTACATTTGCTTGATGGTTTGTACGGTGCAGGACAAAAACTTTGGCTGTACTGCGCGATTTTACATTTTTTTGCTGGAATGTCAAATGGTTCTGATTCTTTTTGCACTGTCTTCCTATACAAATTGTTTATTTTTCCTAATTTTGGTAGAATTTTTCAAGTATCAGAAGTATGGTGAATGTTCAGATTATTACAGACTGTTCTGTTTTAGACAGATTCTGTTTTTGATGCATAGTTTGCTTGTTTTGATGAAACTATCAATTTATATTAGTGGATTAAGCCATGAAAAAGTTATACTACAGTAGACACAATGCAAAAACAAAATATGAATTGGTTTGCAACAATACTTAGAGTAGTGATTTGCTTTATTATACTAACGGATCTTACCGAGTTTTCTGTTGAAGTTTTGTGTGGATGAAGTGTTCGATGATCGAGAAGGTCTTGATGTGAGAAGAAGGAAGAGAGGCAAGAGCTCAAGCTTGGGGATGCCTGAGGAACCCCAAGTAAATATTCAAGGAGACTCAAGCGTCTAAGCTTGGGGATGCCCCGGAAGGCATCCCCTCTTTCTTCAACAAGTATCGATATGTTTTCGGATTCGTTTCGTTCATGCGATATGTGCAATCTTGGAGCGTCTTTTGCATTTAGTTTTCATTTTTCTTTTATGCACCATGCTGGTATGAGATGGTCCTTGGTTGATTTATAGAATGCTCTTTGCACTTCACTTATATCTTTTGAGTATGGCTTTATAGAATGCTTCATGTGCTTCGCTTATATCATTTGAAGTTTGGATTGCCTGTTTCTCTTTACATAGAAAACCTCCATTTGTAGAATGCTCTTTTGCTTCACTTAGATTTGTTAGAGCACGGGCATATCTTTTGTAGAAATAATTAAACTCTCTTGCTTCACTTATATCTATTTAGAGAGATGACATGAACTGGTCATTCACATGGTTAGTCATAAAATCCTACATAAAACTTGTAGATCATTGAATATGATATGTTTGATTCCTTGCAATAGTTTTGCGATATAAAGATGGTGATATTAGATTCATGCTAGTGGTTAGTTGTGGATTGTAGAAATACTTGTGTTGAGGTTTGTGATTCCCGTAGCATGCACGTATGGTGAACGGTTATGTAATGAAGTCGGAGCATGATTTATTTATTGATTGTCTTCCTTATGAGTGGCGGTCGGGGACGAGCGATGGTCTTTTCCTACCAATCTATCCCCCTAGGAGCATGCGCGCAGTACTTTGTTTCGATGACTAATAGATTTTTGCAATAAGTATGTGAGTTCTTTATGACTAATGTTGAGTCCATGGATTATATGCACTCTCACCCTTCCATCATTGCTAGCCTCTCTAGTACCGTGCAACTTTCGCCGGTACCATAAACCCACCATGTACCTTCCTCAAAACAGCCACCATACCTACCTATCATGGCATTTCCATAGCCATACCGAGATATATTGCCATGCAACTCTCATCATCATCATATACATGACTTGAGCATGCATTGTCATATTGCTTTGCATGATTGTAAGATAGCTAGCATGATGTTTTCATGGCTTGTCCATTTTTTGATGGCATTGCTACGCTAGATCATTGCACATCCCGGTACACCACCGGAGGCATTCATATAGAGTCATATCTTTGTTCTAGATATCGAGTTGTAATATTGAGTTGTAAGTAAATAAAAGTGTGATGATCATCATTATTAGAACATTGTCCCATGTGAGGTTATCAAAATAAAAGTGGCCAAAGAAGCCCC